>NC_134489.1:96906262-97008762 GCF_040206685.1 Ascaphus truei
TCTGTGTGTGTGTGTGACACCTCTGTGTGTGTGTGTGTGTGACACGTGTGACACGTGTGTGTGTGTGTGTGTGTGTGTGTGTGTGTGTGTGTGTGTGTGTGTGTGTGTGACACCTCTGTGTGTGTGTGTGTGACACCTGTGTGTGTGTGTGACACCTCTGTGTGTGTGTGTGTGTGTGACACCTCTGTGTGTGTGTGTGACACCTCTGTGTGTGTGTGTGTGTGTGTGTGTGTGTGTGTGTGTGTGTGTGTGACACCTCTGTGTGTGTGTGACACCTGTGTGTGTGACCTGTGTGTGTGTGACCTCTGTATGTGTGACCTCACACATTTGAATGGAAGCCACATAACTGTGCTATGACAGGAAAAGCTTACATTGGTTGCGTTAAATGAAGTCCTACAATGAGATAACACATGCAGAGATCTACACTGTTAAAAGTCTCACTTCTCATCTCTTACTGCAAATCTCTCTATGCCTTCTACCGTGACTCTTCCCTTTCTCGCTGCAAAGCGAGCGGTTAGCAGCGCGCATTTTCTGGAAAGCTGAATAACGCCGTTTCCTCCCGTGGGAAATAACGTAGTCGCTGCCCGATGTTTCGCTGCTTAGAGATCACTTCTCAAGTCCGGCGTTTAAAAGTAACTAGCAGGGTTGAATAACCTCACTTACCCCGGAACGAGACAATTGTTCTCCCATCTATAGCGCATCTCCAGCACAAACTCCTGCCATAGGTGGGCCACGCCTCTCACGCCTCCGTGGTAGAAGTTGACCATACACAGACATAGGGCCAGTTTGTATGTGAGGCTGTCTGATGGGGCCGATTTCAGCTGACTGTAAAGGTTCTAGAACAAAAACAATTACAATCTGCACACATCCTTTTAAACATATTTCCCAGACAGGGAATGACTGAAGCACAGTGCTAGTTTGCGTATATATTTCATAAAGGGCATGTTATAACATACCAAGCACTATTTGATTTGAAATTAGCCAGGCAAATTATAACGTGCTAAATATCTGAATAGAGATACTGCTAAATATAATGTGTATTGAAAAGAACAGGATCCATGTAGATGTGTTCTCTGAGCTTTAAAAATGGCAATTCATAACAAGCCTAAAATATACAGTAGCCCCCATTTTCCCTAGGAAAACATTGTGAGATCTTTTTAGCGAGACAAAAAGCATCATCCGTTTGTTTTTCTTAATCTTTTCACTGTCCGTACAATTCCCCATGTAATCTGCTGTAATCTGTAGCAACAGAACGAGAAGAAATACGAAGGATCTGCTTTATTAGGCCAGGTCCCCGCTGGCTACTGCATCGCCCGCTATAGCAGACGCTGCAGGGACAAGAGCCTCCCCACAATGGGGCCGGGCCCGCTGCGAGGGGGAGCTGCCGCGCTGCGCCGACAGTTTCTCCTGCTCAAGAGAATTGAGATCAGGACTCGCGACGGAGCGCTAGGCCACACCCCCGGCGGTTCAGCCAATGAGGGCAAACCTGCAGGGTGACGTCACGGCTGTGCCCCGTCACACCCCCTGCAGACCGGGGGACTCGGCTGCACGCGCTGCCAGCCTGGCAGACGCGCGGGCAGTGGGGCCGCAGCCTTACTGTGCTTTCCTTTTTTGTGTTGCATAAATACTTTATATCATGGAGTAAAACGCCTGGGCGTCGACACAAACTAAGATCATCGACAAGGAGGCGGCGGGAAAGGCCGTGAGTTTTCAGTCTGATTGTGGAACACGGCTCAGTTACACTGACAATTACAGATATTTTAGTTTTAAAAGCACCATTGATTACTCTTTTTTGTAGAAACACACACCTACACCTGTCACACACACACACACACACACACACACACACACACACACACACACACACACACACACACACACACACACACACACACACACACACACACACGTCTCTCTCACACACACACACAAACACCTGTCTCTCTCACACACACACACACACAAACACCTGTCTCTCTCACACACACACACACAAACACCTGTCTCTCTCTCACACACACACACACACACACACACACACACAAACACCTGTCTCTCTCTCACACACACACACAAACACCTGTCTCTCTCAAACACACACACACACAAACACCTGTCTCTCTCTCTCACACACACACACAAACACCTGTCTCTCTCTCACACACACAAACACCTGTCTCTCTCTCACTCTCACTCTCACACACACACACACACACACACACACACACACACACACACACACACACAAACACCTGTCTCTCTCTCTCACACACAAACACCTGTCTCTCTCTCTCACACACAAACACCTGTCTCTCTCTCACACACACAAACACCTGTCACACACACACACACCTGTCACACACACCTGTCACACACACACACACACACACACACACACACACACACCGTCACATAACACCAAACACCTGTCTCTCTCACACACACACACACCTCATATACACACACAAACACCGTACACACAAACAAACCTTACACCCAAACACACACCTGTCACACACACACACACACACAGACGCACACACCTGTCTCACGGAACTAAGATGTTGGTACTCCTCAGTACTTTATGAAAAATCTACAGATTGTATCTTCAGGAAAGTGAACGGATTGTGTGCAAATTATTAGCTGGACAGAAGTAGCAGCCAAACAAATGGACAACACGTTCCCGGGGCACTTTGTGTATTACTAAACTTACATAGTCTTCGCTCTCCCACTGTGACGAGATGTTTCCTGCGGACACACTGCATCGAGTTTCCGATTTATTAAGTGATCTGGCATCAGGGAACAAAAACTGCGGCAAAAGGAAAACAATAGGGTTATAAACCCCACTCCCGACAAATACACGTACACTGTGGTATGAACAGCCAGCTATCGTGCTCTTGTTATTATATAATTACACACACAGAGTTTTACAAGAAAATAAAGCGGCAACCTAAATAATGGAGTGCACTTGATGGCCAGATCTCAACTGAAACACAGGGTTAAAAATATAGTGTGGTTATGCAATGTCAACAAAACTTTAATATACCATCCTCTACTGTTATAATTACCCCCCCCCCCCCCCGCCGCCTTTCCAACAGGTCAGGTTTTCAGTATATCCCAGATTCAGCACAGGTGGCTCAATCAAGTCGAAGACTGAGCCTCTGATTGAGCCAACTGTGCTGAAGCTGGGACTGATTGAGCCACCTGTGCTGAAGCTTGGATATCCTGAAAGCCTGACCTGTTGGGGGGGGGGGGTCTTGAGTACCCCGTCTTATTTCAACAAGCCTGTTAGAATTCTCTTTTGTGTTTCTTTTTCTTTTGGCATTACAGGGTAAATTCCGTTCGGATTTCAGGGGCTTTTAACCACGCGAGATCCGACACACTTTGCAAAGTCAAAATAAGCGGCAGGTCCAGAGAATGTTAGAATCCCATCTTTGGTGGCAATTCTCATGCTTTCCGTCGCATGACGAAAAGAAACACACAAGTAACAGAATAGAGCCGTGCTTTCCCGTTCTTAGGGCTCTCGGAGAATCCTGACTGATATGAAGGGGTCACAGTAAAACTATTTACGCACTTGCCGCGTTTCAGTCGATGAGTAGAGAGAAAAGTTACTCAAAGCACAACATACTAGATACGCATGCAGGCGACAGAACCATTTACAAGGTAAACAACAGATATGATTAATTCACACTCAAGCAACGCTATAGCACTTCCAAACTAACACATCTATTAGCTGCAAAGTTGAATTAATTAAAGAAGGGTCACATTGAGAATCAGTAGGTAAAACGCTCCATGATGCATTTGTAGAAAAAGTACAAAATATGTATTAAAGACACGATGAGAAAAGCTGATGTTTCCGCCCGCATGGGTCTTGAAATGAACCATTTTGTGTCTTATAGGAGCAATACGGGTTAACTTATAAAAAATTGTTGTTACAGGTTTGAAGCAGGGGGTCTCTGGAACTGAACCCCGTTCCTTTCACCTCCGGGGACCCCCTGCTTCCAGAGATACGTAGGCACCCCCTACGGGAGGTAAGCAAGAGTCGGGATGGTGCATAGCGAGACATTAGGGCTGAGATGTAAGGAGGGGCAGAAGAGTGTAAACCTTTAAAAGCGAGGAGGAGAATTGAGTGCGAGATGCGGGATTTGATAGGAAGCCAGGAGACGCCAAGACAGATTTAGGAAAGAGTACGGTGATTCTGGCGGTTATCTACTGGTTCCGATTTGAGAAAGATTTAGCAGTCTCTTGCATTCCTCCGTTGGATGCCATTTCAAGTGCCTAAATATATCAACTTATGATATCATTTTGGTTTCATCTTAATTTCCGTTTGTTTCTGTGGTCATTGAGAATTTACGCTGAAGTGGAGAAACACTCCTGGCTCTGGTTACAACAATAAGAGAGAAGTAGATTGTTTTAGAAGTTAATGGTGCAAAGCAGGAATTAAAAATAAGTAGCAGGACAGAAAGTACTGTATGCGATGCTCCATTACCTCAATGGATTATGGGAATCGGCCCCTGAATTACTGCTCCTGGATCCAATCACACGTTTAATCTTTTTTGCTTATCGGTTTATTATTATTACTGGCTGTCAACTTTCTAGGTTGACGTCTCTTTTATACACATACCTCAATAAAAGTTCATTTTTATTGCTCTCCCATAATCCTTTGAGTTAATGGAGGGTAGCACAGTGCTTCCTTTCCTGCCGTCATTGAGAATTGACAAGAATTCCCAAAGGAAACCACACACTTAATAGTTCAGCCTGGGAGCCTACCAAAAGGATAGCGTTGAGGACATCGGTATTTAGCGGCGATTCGTCTGCCCCTCTGTGCTTGCGGATTTTCTTCTTTGCGCTGTGAACCATGCTCGTCACAGATAACTTATGTATAGGGACGGGGGCCGGCTCCGTTAGCTTCGATAACGCTTGGCTTATATCAGCTACCTCTGAGAATAAAACACACGGATAAGTATGCCTTGTGTTTCTTATTTGCCGGTCCACATTGTAAATAGATGAGCGATATATTGCGCAGCAAGCTTATTTATACTGCTTTAGGCCTCGGATGTAGTGGGCGTGCACGCAACGGAGCGCATGGCGTTGCGCGTCCTGTCAGCCGAGCGATCTGCAGCCGGAGATCCACAGCGACGGGGAGGCATAACGTACGCGTGGCGTCACAGGGCTGGTTCACCCTCATTGGCTGAACCGCTCGTGACCCGGCCGTCACGTAACAAAAACAAAATCATTTGTTTCCTGAAGAATCTGCCGCTCCGTCGCGCTTCCTGGCGTGCGCGCACTATGGCCGGCCTCTTAGATCCCCTGCATTTTGTTTTCGCCACGCGCACTATGGACGCGGCCTTACTGCAAATTCTTACTTTATCACACACGAGCTCATATAAAAAATACTAACTATTTTCTAAAAGGAAATGTGGAAGAGGATTAGTCTTCAGATTGCAATGCTGGCCTCTGGTTTACCAATTGGTATCAACTCTTGTGGAAGTCCTGGTTCAGAGGTGGCCAACTCCAGATCTCAAGGGCCACCAACAGGTCAGGTTTCCAGGACATCCCTGCTTCAGCACAGGCGGCTCAGAGGCTCAGTCTTCCACTGAGCCACTGATTGAGCCCACCTTTACTGAAGCTGGGACTAATTAAACCACCTGTGCTGAAGTAGGGATATCCTGAAAACCTGACCTGTTGGTGGCCCTTGAGGACTGGAGTTGGCCACCTTTCTCCTAGACTATGTAATGCAGACACACGCAGAAAAATATGTCATTGGGATGTTATAGTTCAACACCTTTTGTCAGGGAGCAGCGATTACAAGAAGACACCAATGTGCAGATTTGTTTACAATCTGCAACAAATATTGTAACGTGTGTTAGAAAATGTATCACAGAAATATTGTATCTCAACAGATAAATTAAACAGAGTTTTTAACAATAGACAGATACCAGTCTCACAGGGTAAAGGATGGCAATTATTTGGAAAAAGAAGGTATTATGTTTCATAATTTCTTCCTCAATAATACTCAGTCTAATTTTTTAATCTCCACTGCTACATAAAAAAGACAATCGTTTAAATTTAGCGTAGGTTGAACTTGATGGACATAGGTCTTTTTTCAACCTCATCTACTATGTAACAAATTAATGTTTACCTCTTCCGTTGTCCTCAAAGGCGGACTTTCCCAGAAGCTCATCCGTAGATTCTTTGCGACGACAAAGTTTAAAGAATTCGGAAATAAAATCCCCTATAAAACAAAACAAAAAACCTATTTATTGCACGTTAGTGGAAGCATAGACGTGTTGTACTGTAGGTTAGATTTTCTATTGAACCCACATGAGGTATCCAGGGATGAAATAATAGTGGGCCGAGGTTTGGAAACATCACACCTCTAATGTACGGGAGTTTTCAGAAGTTCTGTAATCTATCATTTCATCCACAAAGAAAATGTCACATTGGTACAGTATGAGCTATCACAACCTACAACAACAACAAAAAGCTACAGTTCATATTCCAGCCAATTAGTAAACTACAACTTAGTATATTTACCATAGGAAATGTATTTGCCATTCTCAGAAATTACATGGAAAAAAACCCTTGGGAATACAGAGAGTTTTCTCCCTGGCACGACATGCTAACCCTTAAGCTGGGCCGCCATCTTTGTTCTGCATTCTGCACACCTTAAACCACGAACCAAGAAGACTGGTACCCGAGCAGCAACAATCAGATTTGTGTGCACACGCCTGGCATATTCTTGGTGCACGTTACACATATTGCTGTGTGCTGTGGTATATTCATCTTCAGGTGTATATTGCTGCGTTAAGTACACTGTTTGTTCTAAGAATGGCCACTTACCCAGCAAGCATTGAGGATTCTCCGCTTTCCTAACTCGGACAGACCACTGGGGAGCTTGAAGAGGATCTAAATCCCTTTAAAAAAATAAATGAAAGACAGTATTCTTGTAGTATGAGAAAAAAGTATGAGTTATTAGTTATTTGGGATTGTAAGCTCTTCGGGGCAGGGACAATTTTCCTAAATGTTACTTTTATGTCTGAAGCACTTCTTCCCATTATATGTTATTTGTATTATTTATATTTTGTCTTGTGTATTACTGCTGGGAAGCGCAATATAAATAAAGATATACAGACATACAGTATAGGATATGGAGGATTATCATGATAGATACAAGTACAGGCGGTGCTCGCATTCCGACATCCTGGTTTCTGACGGACGCATTATCCTACGCCGGACCAGCTTTTCTGACAGTCACCGCTGGCGATTAACATGGGACCCCCAATCCGACGGTCCGTTAACCAACGGCGGTTTGCCGAACGCATTCCGTCGGAAAAGCGAGGACCGCCTGCACAGTGTAATCAGTTTAATAGCAGAATAAAGTAACAAGAACATCAACAGGACTCTGTTAAAGCCACTTTGCCACTTACGAGTACACGTCATTGTCCACAATGATTCCTTCTGTCAGACACGGCCATGTGGTTGCTAAATGAAGCTCACTGGTGGGGTGGGGGAGAGGATGGGGTGTAAGAGGGGGTGGCGGGGGAGAACACAGAGATAAAGAATGATTAGAAATACAAAAGCATACATTTAAACCAGTCCCCAAGAGCTACCAACAGGTCAGGTTTCTAGGACATCCCTGCTTCAGCACAGGTGGTGCAGTCTTTGACTGAGCAACTTGTGCTGAAGCAGGGATATCCTGAAAACCTGACCTGTTAGTAGCTCTTAAGGAATGCAGTTGGCCACCCCTGATTTAGACGAATTAAGTTTTTTTTTTAATAAATGCAATACTAATTACCTCTGAAAACAACATTTCTGTATAAGGCTGAGGGTATGCAGCTGAAGTCCTTCTAAACCAACATATTTACCTAATTTTATACCTACAAAATACAGTATGAGGTCACCGCGTACAGGAACATATCATGCGAGTCGTGTCTTAATTAGGCAACTGCCCTTTTTGGTTGAAATACTTTCAGTTTCTGATCAGCTTCTGATCTCACCTTATAGGATCTTCACAGGCACCAAAGGGAAGCTTCCCAAATTCTAAGCCTCCGACTTCTCCCCCAACAAGTGCATCGATATCTGAACAAAATGAAGGAATGGCGGATATTTTGTGACAAGCATAGGACACACCTGCTACACACACCAAGGCATTTTGCTGCCACTAAGAACTGTAGTACATTTCAGCATCTCTAAGGCCGAGTCCCCAGTCAGCACTGTGGCGCGCGCGCCCGGCGGGGGGGGGGGAGGGCGGCGCATGCACAGCGCTACATTGCGATCTACGGTCTGAGGGGAGAGAGAACGTTTGCGATGGGACGTGGCGGTGGGTTTGCGGGGGCGTGGCCATGACGTCCCGCGGCTGATTCGCCCTCATTGGCTAAACCGCCGGCGGGGGCGTGGCCACGCCTCCGTCACAAACTTTGCTCTAAAATTTCCCTGCCTTCCTGAAACCCTGTCGCGCACCGCAGGGGAAAGGTGCGCGACAAGGTAGGAACTGGGACCGGCCTGACTGGGGGGGCGGGGCTTGAATGCACAGCGCACGCCGAGGAGTGCGCTGTAGAAGTGACTGGGGCTGCCCCCTTAGGCTACGGCCCCGCTGTCTGCGCTCACGTGCAGCTCTGATCCCCCGTCTGCAGTGAGCTGCAGGGGGAAAGATGAGGGGACGTGACGGAGGTGTGGTGGGGGCGGCCATGACATCACCTGCCAGATTCACCCTCATTGGCTGAACCACCGGGGGGGCGTGGCCACCGCCCTCATCGCCAGTATTGAGCTCAATTTTCCTGTCTCGGCTCTTGTCCCTGCAGCGCCCGCCATAGCGGGCAGGCAGCGGGGACCTGGCCTTAGAGCAAATGCATTCTTTTTTTTTTTTTTTTTTTTAAATGGCGATATCCAAAAATGTTTAGCCCTCCTCCAAATATTTTTAAGGTAAGTGTGAAGCAGGGAGTCTCCAAAACTAACCGGTATACAATTCAGCCCCCAAATTGGGAAGGTGCCAAAATGGAGGTTTCAATCCCCCTGCATCAAGACGGCCAATAGGAAGCAGTGATGTCATGTGCTGCGACTTCCGGCTAGCCCGTGTCACGCGGTGGGAAATGTAAAAAAAAAAAAAACACACAGGAAGTACCCGTGGCACCCTCCCCGGTGTCTGGGGAAGCAGGGGGATACCCTGAGCTGAAACCAACGCGGTTCGGATCTGAGGAACCTCTGCTTCCCATACGTGTTAAACAAAAGTATGCATTCATCCTTGCAAAGCAGCAGAACATGTGAAATCTTATATCGCTTATTTTTAAATGTAAATCAGTTCTGTAGCATTACATAATTGTGACTTTTTTTGTATTATTCAACTCTTTATGACATTTTTAATGAGTCTTCATATACTGAGCATCCTTTGATTCCTATAGCAGGTTTCAGCCCACCTCCCCAGCAGCACAATATCTATGCAACACTTTCCTGTTCGTGATCATTTGTTGCCAATGTTCCCAGCAGTTTGAGCTGCAATCTGTAACATTATCTATTGTTACAGCTAATGATAGATAAGGATACACTGTAGCTGCTGAGTTACACTGGCTGAAGCAGCTATTACGTTAGGCACACAATCAGGATTGTGACAGATTTATAACAGGAGCACCAAACGGTTGCCAGCTTAGGTAAGAATGTAGAAATATACCTTGTGCTTTACATATACAGATACAAATAAGAAGAAAAAGTGTGTGGGAGGGAAGAAATTTAGTATTCCAGCTTTAACATCCACTTTTAGTGAATAATCACCTAAATATGTTTTCGCTACATCCTACTTTCCAGCCTCGGTTTTAGAGGCCGGCCTGTTTTGCCGTTCCCCAGGTTACCGGATTTGCCGGAGGTCATTACACAAAGATGCAATCACAGGACGTACAATGGATTTCCCAAGACGATCATTATATATTGGGTACAGCACGTTACTTCCCAAAATCTCCTACCTGGGGGTTGCTGCGGCCAGAAGTACTGCTGCCAGTCTTGGAGAATGTAGGTGAAGCGGATGGCGATGCTAACGGGGGGCAGGGAGGTTAAAGGGCATCCCTAAAAATGTAAAATGCGCTGTAACTGGACGGATTGAAACAGAAAGAATAAACGGGCTTACATTTTTCATGAATGTGTTCTTGCTTTAAATAGTTGAATGCCGTCCCCCAAATACAGTACAATTCGTTGCTTTAAGCCAGGGGAGGCCAACGCCAGTCCTCAAGGGCCACCAACAGGTCAGGTTTTATGTATATATCTGCTTCAGCACAAGTGGCTCAATCAGTGGCTCTGTCAAAGACTGAGCCACCTGTACTGAAGCAGGAAAGTCCTTAAAACCTGACCTGTTGGTGGCCCTTGAGGACTTGAGTTGGCAACTCCTGGCTTAAAGCCCTTCCCTGCTAGAAAGCTCAGCAACGCATTGCGGAGCAAAGTACCGCAGACGGGTTAATATACACTGGTTTTGCTGTGACCTTCCTGTATGAATATTCCTTGGTAACAAAAGTTACCCACTTATGTACTACAGCTGTGGGTTGTGTGTAAGGTTGGATACACTGCATTATTCTCTCTCTCTCATTTCACCCGGCCTGTATCCCAAGCCCGAGAAGGAACCATATACCCACTGAAAGCGCGACAGGACTATCCCTCCATGTTACATACAATTTTGGATTTGAAGATATCGAGGAGCCCAGATAAGTGTGTGTACTGATTCGGCACTTTCCGCAGGTGAACCATCTCGAAATCCGTTCGAACTCCGGGTCCTTGACATTCTCCCACATAAAGCTTCCGCCATTTCTGATGTATTTGCACGAACAGTGGGACCTGACTGCAAGACATCACATACACACCAGTAAAGCACATGTAACCATCGGCTGAACGCTCTGCTTGTGACCTTGGGTAATTCACTCCATCAGCCTGTGCTTCAGGCATCAAATTAGGTTTCCAGGTCCCTTGGGCAAGACACTTCAAAATGACAATATATGCCCCGAGAGGACAACCATATAGTGCAAAGTATTGTTGGCAGTGAACGGGTTAAGGGCTCTATTTTCTCTATAACCCATATGTTTTCCTGCATTTTTCTGTCTTGGTATATTTTTTATTTTATTTAAGCTCTAAAATGAACACACTGCGCTCAAACATTTTCTTGCATGTCAAGGTTTGCAAAACAAAAATGAAGCCGGCAAATGATCATTTAATCGTGTAATAGTTTAATTTAAGAATGGAGGAATTTTCTGTAAATATAATAATGCTTAAAGCGTCTCAAAAACTATTTCGGCTCTGGTTACAACATCCTATCTTATTTTGTTGCTTTTCTCAGAAGCACATTTTTAGCACCGTATTTAAAAGCTCAATAAAAACTGAATGTTCGGCTTGGACTTTTTATTCCTCTGCGTTAAACAGTGTTTAATGAAGGACAAAAAGGGATAAAGTAAGTTTGGAAACCAGTGACACACTGGCACAGGGTGACTAAATAGTCTACGCTTACTGCTCAAAGGTTTGTGGTGGGGTGGGGGACGGGGGGGAGTTTAATTCCAAACCAGAACTTTTTAAACAGTAAAAAAAATAAATGCATATTTAACTATGGAAGGGAAAAAAGCCCTGAAGCAAGAGACACACGGCTCCCATGAGCCGCTGTGACTGCAGCAATAACATACAACGCATCCGTGTTATTTATAGAGGTTTGGCTTACAATACGCAGGTAAAAATCACAGGCCGCCTCTGCCTGGGCTTGTAAGCTGCATCCAGTCTAAAGGCCAGTTCCAACGTCTACTGTAATAGTGATGTCATACAGTTTCAAAACCACAAGGTAAGCAGTGGAGTAAAACCCTAGACTCAGGTCGTCCCGTATGGTTTTGTGGCCTACCCGACTTCCTGAGAGCTTGGTTCCATATCAGGGGAGACTTAACCCTGGTATCTTCCCCATCTGCTCACAATACTGCTCCTTATTTAGGAGTGTGCCGCTACGGTCCCTGCACAATTGTATTTGTTACTTCAAAAAAGATTTGATCTGAAGATCAACCTACAAATTGACTACTCCTATGTACAATCATAATGGGAAGAGAGGGGACAAGGCTGCAAATGCATCTCAGAGAGGATTGATTTGTGTCATACTCACCAGCCAGTGTTTCCTAATGCAATTGAAATTGAACTCAAGAGAAGGTTGCACTTGGATTCACTAATAACGGCATCGTTGGCGGCTGGTGTAATTACCACAAACTCACGCATCCCGTACCTGTAGAACAGGAAATGTTAGGCTGAAGTTAGCAGCTCAACAAGCATCTCAAAAGTAGTTTTGTCAGATCCAGGATCAAAGCGGACGTTTACAGGAGAATATTTCATTCGTCATTTGGTGTAGGAGCAATTATACATATTTCCAAAAGAAGCCCATTACAAACGGTGTGACCACAAAGAAAGAAAAGGGCCACTCCTGTAGTTCAAAAAGGGACTTGTGCTAAAATAAAACTGCTCATCAATGGCTGACGGTCATTGATGGAGAAAAAATTTGTGTGCCGAGTACGCACATTGTAAGTGAAACTTTTTTGTCTTTTGTCACAGAAATTATATTTGTGATGGTGATGTTTTTAATTCAATGAAAGAGATTCGAGAGTATAATTTATTATATTTATGTGCTGAAATTTCCATACTATCACTTGGAATACATGAAATACAGCGGAACCCCGTTATAACGCGGTCCTCGGGGTCCACAGAATGAGACCGCGTTAAAAATTTCGCCGGCATCCGCAGCTCTCCCTACTTCATCAGGCTGCATCCACGTGCGCGGCACTTACGCTCGAGTGCAGAGGAGGGTCACATTGGGGTGTGTGTGTGTGTATGTGTGTCCGTTAGCAATAAAGCATTGAATGTTTAAAAAAAAAAAAAATGGAGATGGTTTTAAATCGTGAGCCATGCTCAGACCGCGTTATAAGTGGATCCGCATTGTAGCGGATCATGCTATAACGGGGTTGAGCTGTAATTGGCTTATAACTAAAGTAAGATGCATATATTTTGGATTGTAAAGTATCTAAATGCCGTTACTCTAAAAAGTCTTTCATTCAATGTAAATCATAAAAATCAAAACACAATTTGACGAAACCCAAAACAAGTTTGACTTAGAACGCTATATTATATTAATCTATACACAATTCATGAGTAATTTATTTACACACCTTGCATGTTTTTCACTTTGCTTTTTGTTATTGTAAGTGGTAAATTTCTAAAATGTTTGTTATTTGCACTTTTATATTTATACTCATTGTGAATGTCTGTGTGTGTGTTACTTCCAGGGCTGTACAGCTTACAGAGACTGAAGTACAGTGCCTGTCATCTATACCAGGGGTTGCTGGGACTTGTAGTCACTCAGGCCTTCCCTTTTGATTTCCTTTGAAGGCTTGTCATCCGGCCCCCGAACTACAACTCCCAGCAGGCAGCCAACAAACGACAATGATGTCACTTCCGGTACTGCACATGCGCAGTCCCTCACTTCCGTTTCAATTTTCGTCCACATGCAGTGCATTTAGGTGCAGTGGCAGCAAAGAAGTTTCACTTCAAAAGAAAGAATTAAAGCACCAAGTTTAAAACAAAATAAACTAATGAAAAACTAAAAATAAAAAGTACAAAATAAATGCCTGGAGAAACAAAGCAGTATAAGAGAAACACCACCAATGCATGGGTCTCCGTCTTAAAGCGCTACGGAGAAACCTCATGGGTGGGTGTTTCTCTCCTACTCCCCATGTATCCCCATGTATTTATTTTGTATGGTTTTATTTGGTTCTGCATTAAAGTTTATTTTGTTCTAGACCCAGTGATCTCCAGTCCCTGTTTCTTTCTTAAAGTGTAGCCAAGGATTAATGTGGATTATTATTTGATTCTTGAATTAACAGCAAATGAAGAATACTCAATGCAATATAAATCCTCATCTAATGTAATCTCTGCATCACAAACAATGGTGCTTGACTATGGTTCTCTTGGAATACCTCATAAAAAGCAGTTTAGTCAAACGTGATTTTTCTTTTATCTGTGGTGAATTTAGGATACATTTGTTTTTGCTTTAGGACAGTTAACACCACATGTTTACGTATATTACGTCAAAAGCTTTATGGGATAGGAACAAACACAATGAATACGTACCATCTGACCAAACAGTGAGCTATAGGTGGGAAGTCATTGTTTGTGCACAGCAGATCCTGCATGCAGACTGGAAGGGCGTCTGAAAAAAACCACATGTACGTTACACATTTTTACTTGTATAGCAGCAACAATGTTCGCACGGCTTTACAAAAACAGGCATTAAAATACAGGGCAATAATATGCAATAAGAGCATCAATAGGAAACCCTGCCCCGCAGAGCTTACAATCTAAGAAGTACTCTCTGTTGGGTGACTAACACACATTAGGGGAAACAGTAAGTGCAGGGCAGGGAAATGCCTCTTCCGGTAACACAGAGCATTGGATCTACCAGGACAACCTAACAATACCAGGGCTGTTAAGCGTGGAAAAGAGTTGATGAGGGCGATTGCAAAATCATGAAAGACATGAGTAAGCACATAAGAAACGGTTATCTAGAAATCGACATGATACAGGGACAGAGCAGCATCCGTAGGTAGCAAAAGATACTGTAATAACAAACAAACTAGTATCTGCAAGGAAGTGACTACCTTCTCCTAAGTCTTCCTTCTCTTCTTTCTCACAGGATTCTTGTAGAAAATAATGATGCTTAATAGAGAATTTGAAGTCAGCAAAACAAACTTCATCTCCCTTCTCTTCCCAAAAGCCAGTGGTATATTCACCCTGCATAACGGAACAACTGTGTCAGACCTCAGCTTTATAACGCACCGAACAGAACACCCAATATAAAGCCAAATTAAACCCATTCCCAGAAGTGGCGTCCAGTACAATAGAAAGGAAACAATATATATACTGTATTTATTTTCATTGAAGAAAATATAAATAATGGCAGCCAAACCTTCTCTGGAGGTTTTTTTGAAGAGTCTCCAATTAATTTCCACTCGTTCAAAACCTCTTCAACTTTTGAGATAAATCTGGCAGAAACAAAAGATCAAATTAATATCACGGCAAAATAAAGGGAAATGTTAGCTGCCGTGTTACAGAGCTGGAGAGGCCAGCCGTGTGAGGGCCAGCCGTGCGAGGGCCAGCCGTGCGAGGGCCAGCCGTGCGAGGGCCCAGACGTGCGAGGGCCAGCCGTGCGAGGGCCAGCCGTGCGAGGGCCAGCCATGGGAGAGCCGGCCAGCCATGCGAGGGCCAGCCATGTGAGGCCCGCCATGTGAGAGCCAGCTATGTGAGGGCCAGCCATGCGAGGGCCAGCCATGCGAGGGCCAGCCATGCGAGGGCCAGCCATGGGAGGGCCAGCCATGGGAGGGCCCGCCATGTGAGAGCCAGCCATGTGAGGCCCGCCATGTGAGAGCCAGCCATGTGAGGGCCGGCCAGCCATGTGAGGGCCAGCCATGTGAGGGCCAGCCATGTGAGGGCCAGCCATGTGAGGGCCCGCCATGGGAGGGCCCGCCATGGGAGGGCCCGCTATGGGAGGGCCAGCCATGTGAGGGCCCGCCATGGGAGGGCCCGCCATGTGAGAGCCAGCCATGTGAGGGCGAGTCATGTGAGGCCAGCAATGCGAGGGCCAGCCATGGGAGGCCCAGCCATGTGAGAGCCAGCCATGTGAGGGCGAGTCATGTGAGGCCAGCAATGCGAGGGCCAGCCATGTGCGAGGACATTTCCCATAAAAGATGGAATCCGCGATGATTGCCTCTTGCTGTGACGGGACGGCACTCCAGAGGAAACAGACAGTATTTTGGGAGCTTTTTCAGCGGTGTATGAAATGGCTGCATATTTTCCTATAGCAGGTCATTGCTTATTGTGCATTTAACACATTGGTAGAATATAATTTCGAAACATAGAATATGATTAAAAAAGGAAGGTGTTTGAGTGATAAATACTGTATTAAAGTAATTCATAATTACGGGAAACAGACACTTTGAGCACAGTTTATTTTGTTAAAGGTAGACCAATATTAATCCAATAATACATCATGATCCCTACTAACACATTAGAAATATACAACAGTATAGTCCAGTTTGTATGTTATATTATTAACTAAACTGTATATTGAGTGATCAGTCTATTTTGAAGCAATTCCTTAGCTCATGTACTGCTGTCAATGTAGATCGGGGTGGGCAACTCCAGTCCTGAAGACCCACCAACAGGTCAGGTGTTCAGAATACCCCTGCTTCAGCACAGGGGGCTCAATCAGAGGCTCAATCAAAGACTGCACCACCTGCGCTGAAGCAGGGACTGATGGCGTCACCTGTGCTTCCCTATGATCCTAGGAAGGACTTCACCTTAGCTCAGGGGTGGGCAACTCCAGTCCCGAAGATGCAGTCTTCAACTTAGCCACCTGTGCTGAAGCAGGGATATCCTGAAAACCCGACCTGTTTGTGGCCCTTCAGGACTGCAGTTGGCCACCCCTGATATAGTTCTATCTTACAGGAAATATTTAGTTAATAAATGGAGTCGTTTAACCAATAAACGCAGATGTGTGCCATTTTCTTTGCACACCCACCCCTAATTCCTACCATGATAATTAGGTACAGCCAGGAATCTATAGAATTGAAAGTAGATCTCCATAGATTTGAAGAAAATCTCACTCTTTGAAGTCAAAAGAAAAGCACCAAAAATTTCATTTTTGGTTAACAGATACTTTTTTACTTTTTGGGGGGTGGGAGGGGCTTCGCGTATATTTCTTTAAATCGTCTGAGATTTTCAGTTGTGCTTTTCCTATCAGGATTAAAAAAGAAATAAATACAGGAGCTATGCCTTAATGGCCATGTGGCAATCCGTAGCCTTAATGGTAACAGACACACACGAGTTGAACCAATCCGAGTAGACATCATTTGGAAGGCCCACTCTTCTGAAAGCCCCCAACAATGTTATAGGATTATACAAATTGAGGGAGTCCCCCATTGGTCATATTTTCATCCTTGCCACAAAGATATATTCGACCACACTTTTGCAAAGGTATTATTTCTTAGCCTTGTTTTAAAGTACTCTTGGTGCTTACTGAGGTGTGTACAGCATCAAATACTGCGCTGTACAGTTGAGGAGAATGACAATAATAATTATGAGTATGGTGGTGATAATGATGCTGCTCATGAATTTTGGTGGTAGTAATAGTAAGGATAAAGGCGGCTGTGATGATAATGATAGATGGGCACGGCGACGAGAAAGATGGGCACGGCGGCGAGAAAGATGGGCACGGCGGCGAGAAAGATGGGCACGGCGGCGAGAAAGATGGGCACGGTGGCGGTGATAATTATTGATGGTAATGCTACTGATGGCTATGATCATAATAATGACGGCAATAAAAATGTGTGGTAGTGATGATGTTAACAGCTGTTGTGAGGAGATGATGGAGAGGATGTTGATGGCTAATGATGGTGATGACATTTATGGTAAGAAGGATTGGGATGATGGTACGGGGATTGGGATGATGGCGATAAATTGTGGTACGGAGGATTTGAATGATGATATTGATGGTTGTATTGATAAATGATCTTGATCGCTACGGCGAGTATGAGGACCATGATGATGTATGTTTGTCTTTATTTATATAGCGCCATTAATGTACATAGCACTTTACAGTAGTAATACACGTGACAATCATAAATAACAAATACAAATAACAGATCATGGGAATAAGTGCTTCAGACATATAGGTGACATTTAGGAAGAGGAGTCCCTGCTCCGAAGAACAACATACAGAGACTGTAGGAGGGCATTCTGGTAAGTGCGTCTGCAGGGGGCCAAGCTTTATGTATCATGTGTATAGTATTAGCCCAGGTACTACTCATATGCTTCTATAAGCAAGTGTGTCTTCAGGTGGGTCTTAAAGGTGGATAGAGAGGGTGTTAGTCGGGTATTGAGGGGAAAGGCATTCAAGAGGTGTGGGGCAGTCAGTGAGAAAGGTTTAAGGCGGGAGAGAGCTTTAGATACAAAGGGGGTAGAGAGAAGACATTCTTGAGCAGAACACAAGAGCCGGGATGGTGCATAACGAGAAATTAGGGCTGAGATGTAAGGAGGGGCAGAAGAGTGTAAAGCTTTAAAAGTGAGGAGAATTGAGTGTGATATGCGGGATTTTATAGGAAGCCAGGAGAGGGATTTCAACAGGGGAGACGCCGAGACAGATTTAGGAAAGAGTAGAGTGGCAGAGAATTTTTTTTTTTTTTTAAACCTTAGCCCATCTAGTCCTTACTAGACGGCCAAGAAAAATAAGGGAAATCGACGTAGGGGGGAGATACCGGTTGGGCAAACTCTTGTTGAACACAGTGACATCAGACAAAAAGGAGCAACCAGAGGAAACCAAACACTTCCAGAGTCTCCACTCACCGGGTTTACAAACTACTTTTAAAGACACATATAGGTGTCATATGGAGATAACAAAACAAATTATCCCTATTCAACCCTTAAACATGTTACTTCCAGTAGTACACCTATCCTCTCGAACACTGAAAACACAAAACATCACAAGGCTCACAAACAGAGGCATTATTAGTAAGCGAAAAGACCAACCAAAACGTTTGACTTTTTAATAGATGCCAAATTGTCTTCCAAGACTTTGCTATGAAGCTGGCAGCAGGCTTCACATAACAGCCGTTTCCCTGGACAATCTTCAGGCAACACAGACGCACCGTCGTCGCAATCCTCTGTTTCCTCATACTGATGTTTGTGGGGAGGATATATAATGATTATGATGATGTACATGGTTGTAGTGACCATAGATAGAGATGATGATAGTTGTCGTGATAATAATGATGATGATAGTGATGCTGATGCTTGTGGTAATAATAGATAGTGATAATGAAGGTTGTGATAATACTAATGATAATGGTGAGAATTGGGTAATCATTGATGTTAATGGTAATGATAAATGACTATTATGATGGTGACAATGGTTATGGTAGTAGTGATAATGATGGTTGGTGGTGGTTATAATGATGGCTAGTGCTGATGATGGGGATGATGATGGCTGGTGGTGATGATTATATCGAATGGTGATGATGAAGTTGGTTGTGGCGAGTGTGGTGGTGGTTGAGGTAATGATAGGGTTGGTGATGGTGATGGTTGTGGCAATGATAGATAGTGGTGGTAAGGATTATGATGATGATTTTGGCAATGATTGATAGTGGTGATGATGATTACAGATAGTGATGGTGGTAGTTGGGATGATACAGTGATAATTATCATGGTTGTGGTAATGATATATAGTGATGGTGGTAGTTTCTGTAATGACAGACAGTGATGATGATGATAATGTGCTCGGACACTTCACTCGTGACAGGTATACGTGTTAAATAAACAGTAAGAAAGGACTGATAATTTGGGGACACTATGTGTGAGAATTCGAGTACACCAGGTCTCTGTGTCTTGTTTGTGTGCTCAACCTTTCGTGAGTGTAAACTACACTTTAATTGGAGCACAGTATAATGAATGACATGAACCACAATGTCCTCACCCTAGATCAAGCAGAAAGTAAAGAAACCAGGGAAAACTATTTCCACAGCAGTTGCTATCCACCTGTCCCAAACTAATAAAAAAATGTATGTGTGTCTGTACTATAAATCAATCAAAATGCTGAAAACAGCGCAACCAATGTGACAGAATGAGAGAGAGAAAGAGAGGGGCGCATGTGATGCAAACAAATAACCTTTATATGGAAATGCAAGCGAAAATGGCATTTAAAACATTTAAAAGAAGAGGATAAATTGCCCGAGTAGATGGTGATGCCCTATTCAGGGGGCTTTGTTTGTCCCTCACGACCTTTGCAGACGTCTTCCGTTGGTCCCTGGGTATAGTAGGGCTGTGTATGATGCAGGGGATAGTTATACTGCAGGATACAGTAGGGCTGTGTATGATGCAGGGGATAGTAGGGATAGTTATGCTGCAGGATACAGTAGGGCTGTGTATGATGCTGGGGATAGTAGGGATAGTTATACTGCAGGATACAGTAGGGCTCTGTATGATGCAGGGGATAGTAGGGATAGTTATGCTGCAGGATACAGTAGGGCTGTGTATGATGCTGGGGATAGTTATACTGCAGAATACAGTAGGGCTGTGTATGATGCAGGGGATAGTAGGGATAGTTATGCTGCAGGATACAGTAGGGCTGTGTATGATGCAGGGGATAGTTATACTGCAGGATACAGTAGGGCTGTGTATGATGCAGGGGATAGTAGGGATAGTTATGCTGCAGGATACAGTAGGGCTGTGTATGATGCAGGGGATAGTTATACTGCAGGATACAGTAGGGCTGTGTATGATGCAGGGGATAGTTATGCTGCATGATACAGTAGGGCTGTAGCCTGTGTATGATGCAGGGTATCGTAGGGATAGTTATGCTGCAGGATACAGTAGGGCTGTGTATGATGCAGGGTAGAGTAGGGATAGTTGTGCTGCAAGATACAGTAGGGCTGTGTATGATGCAGGGGATAGTAGGGATAGTTATGCTGCAGGATACAGTAGGGCTGTGTATGGTGATGTGTCAGTATCTCACCTCTCCCATTCGGAAGCTGTGGTGAAGTCTGTGATCTCAAACACCTCGGACTCGGGCTGTACACGGGAGGAAAGGAAACGGGTCACTCGGGGGAGACATGAGAGAAACACGGAATAAACGTTACAGAAAAACGTTACAGAAAAACCAGGACCCGGAGCATCCGGGAACTCACATCACTGTCCGCCGCCATCTTGGGAGGGGTGACGTCGGCGCACTGCATGCTGGGAAGCCGGAACTAGATCAAAACAGTGTGTCAGTCCAGGGGAAGGAGGGGGAGAGTATGATCAGGGATAGAGGGGGTGGTTGTTTAGGAGAAGGGGGGGGAGTATGATCAGGGATAGAGGGGGTGATTGTTTAGGTCAGGAGAAGGGGGAGAGTATGATCAGGGATAGAGGGGGTGATTGTTTAGGAGAAGGGGGGAGAGTATGATCAGGGATAGAGGGGGTGATTGTTTAGGAGAAGGGGGGAGAGTATGATCAGGGATAGAGGGGGTGATTGTTTAGGAGAAGGGGGGAGAGTATGATCAGGGATAGTGGGGGTGATTGTTTAGGAGAAGGGGGGAGAGTATGATCAGGGATAGAGGGGGTGATTGTTTAGGAGAAGGGGGGAGAGTATGATCAGGGATAGAGGGGGTGGTTGTTTAGGAGAAGGGGGGACAGTATGATCAGGGATAGAGGGGGTGATTGTTTAGGAGGAGGAGGGGGGGAGTATGATCAGGGATAGAGGGGATGATTGTTTAGGATGAGGAGGAGGAGGGGGGAGCGTATGATCAGGGATAGAGGGGGTGATTGTTTTGGAGAAGGGGGGAGAGTGTGATCAGGGATAGTGGGGGTGATTGTTTAGGAGGAGGAGGGGGAGAGTATGATCAGGGATAGAGGGGGTGATTGTTTTGGAGAAGGGGGGAGAATGTGATCAGGGATAGTGGGGTTGATTGTTTAGGAGGAGGAGGGGGGGAGTATGATCAGGGATAGAGAGGGTGATTGTTTAGGAGGAGGAGGGGGGGGAGTATGATCAGGGATAGAGAGGGTGATTGTTTAGGATGAGGAGGGGGGGGGGGGGACCTCTAGCAGAATCACCTGAATAACTGGTTTAAATATTCACAGCTATTTTATTATATTTGTATCATATAGTTTTATACGTACAAACAATTGCGCTTAGAAGCTTGTGCTCCCGTATACAATGAGTCTCCTTTGATGCCAGAGCATTCGCATTGATTACTGTAACCTTGTTTTCTTTGGCCTCCCTGACTCTGCTTTCTCCCTTCTAATCTGTTGAAAATGCTGCCCCCGAATCATCGCCAGCTCTTCTAAGCGCTATCTGCTTCTGACCTGAACTTTCTCTGCTGGCTTCCTATTCATTTCTGTATAAACTACAAAAGTATCCTCCTTTCTTTCGAGGCTCTACACTCCTCTTCACCTCCATACATCTCGACTCTGATCCCTCGTTACACACTTACTTGTGTCTTACGTTCAACCCAAGAATATCTCATCTTTGCACCTTTTACCTCAACAGCCTTCTCATTTATCACCTCTACCACCTCTACAGCCCTCTCATGTCTCACCTCTACATCTCTCCCTACCTATGGACATTCTTCTACTCAATATATGTCAAGCACCTTCTCGTTTTATTTTTAAATCACAGCTGACAATTCACCTCTTAGAAGACAAATCTCATTAAATGATCTATGGCTACAGTACTGACTGCAGATGCACTTGACTTCCTCGATTTGCAATTTTAGTCCAACTGTCTGTGAGTCTCCCAATGGACCACTCAGATTGGGGGCAGTGTCTCCCTTCTCTTCTGTTGCCTGTTACTTGCTGCTCTTATCCCCATTGCTTGTACTTATTTCCCCTGGATTTAAATTGTGTAGAGGGCTGTGCACACTGTTGGCGCTGTATAAATAAAATGATACATACATACTCATTGAAGCACCGAGAGAGAAGTCTCAGGTTTTCTGCAGGCCACTTGGGGACCAGATCTGCCACTTGAACATCTGTGTTTTAAAATCTAAATATTGCTAATAATGGTAGTACAGTTGAAACCTGATTTGGAAAGCTGTGTACACGATAAATGAATCTATGAAGAATCCTAATGTTGGTCCCCTAAAAGGTTCACAACCTACAAGAATATGCCAATCAGAATTGTAGGCGTGAAAAATCTCAGGGTCACGATAAATGTAGATTAGAGCCTTTTTTTTCAATGGACAATATCACCTGATCCTTCGTTTTGGGAAGGTCCTCTAATCCAGCTGGAAAATCAAGGAAAGAGAACAACCGTAGTGTAAAACCTTGTACTAGAATAATAAAAAGATTAAAACTTACACGTTACACTCACACACGTAAGGGAATACATTGCTTTGTGACGCATAAAGGTTTCCCGGAGTCTCCTTCAGGTAGAGCTGTGTTGTCTGTTCTTCCTGCACTTCCACAGCTCCTCGATTGTAACTCGGGTCTCCTTATGCTGTTATCAGGGATCCATGGTACTGTCCAGTATGCAGTCCCTCTGGCCACCCTGACTGTCCAGCATGCAGTCCCTCTGGCCACCCTGACTGTCCAGCATGCAGTCCCTCTGGCCACCCTGACTGTCCAACATGCAGTCCCTCCGGCCACCCTGACTGTCCAACATGCAGACCCTCCAGCCACTCTGTCTGTCCAGCATAAAGTCCCTCCGGCCACCTTGACTGTCCTGTATGCAGTGCCTCTGGCCACCCTGACTGTCCAGTATGCACTCCCTCCGGCCACTTTTACTGTCCAGCATGAAGTCCCTCTGGCCACCCTGACTGTCCAGTATGCAGTCCCTCCGGCCACCCTGACTGTCCAGTATCCAGTCCCTCCGGCCACCCTGAATGTCCAGTATGCAGTCCCTCCGGCCACCCTGACTGTCCAGTATGCAGTCCCTCCGGCCACCCTTGCCCAATCTAATCTCTTGGAAAGTCTGAATCTTTGGAGCGGCGTTATATCAAAGGGATGTAAAGTATTTCTGTACCTTTATTAATTAGTCTGAACTTTACATGTGTGAAGATTTTGCTCTTAATCTTTATATTGCCACACCTACAAGGAATCTACAGTACTTAAGACTAATTACTGATTTGTGGTACTCTCCCAAAGTGTCACTAGTAGTAACAAAGGAAGGAGGGGGGTAGGGGATATGATACCTTTTATTGGACCAAGTAGTTGAAATGTTACAAACGTTCCAACCTCTATCACTAGGTGGCAGCATAACCCAAGTGCAATCACACTATCACAAATATGATCCCATGAGACAGCATTGCTTGTTACGTTTTAAAAAAGAAATGTAGAATGGATTTGTCATTTCACCTCTTACTAACTATTAGTATTTGGGTTTCTCTGTAAAATAAGAGAAAAACTCCTTAATCTGAAAAATGAATTTGAGAATAATAATAATATGTAGATTAATATTTATATGAATTTATTGATGTATTTATAAAAATGTTTTACCAGGAAGTAATACATTAAGAGTTACCTCTCGTTTTCAAGTATGTCCTGGGCACAGTGTTATGATGACAGATACATGGTTACAAAGACATAGTTACATTCAGTGAGCAGGGTTATACATTATATACAAACATAGCATGCACAGTTAAAGATAATATATATTATAGGCGTATGTAACAGTTACAGACCTGATTAAAATGTGAGACAGCTTTAGTTATGAAAGAACTTAGACTGGTGGTGGCTGAGAGTCTCTGGTAGATTGTTCCATTTGTGAGGTGCACGGTAAGATATGGAGGTGCGGCCGGATACTTTGTTGAACCTTGGGACCATGAACAGACTTTTGGATTCAGATATCAGATAACTGCTTCATGTGTTAGTGGTGAGGAGCTTGTACAGATAGACAGGTAGCTTGTGCAGATAGATGGGTAGCTTGGATCACATCCATACGTGAGAACATCTATATATATATATATATATATATATATATATATATATATATATATATATATATGAACTAACAAAACAAGAGAAAGCAGCGCCTCAATGGGTATAAATGGTGATAAAATTATTATATGTGGTGTTAATATCAATAACAATATGATTAGTGTCAGTGCCTGCGTGTGAAACAATAAACATATTCAATTAAATAACTTAAGATTAACGCAATACAGTAATGTGCAAAAAGAAAAAAAAGTGAAAAACCAGTCCTTTGTGAAATAGTTCGTCAATGAAATTAATGACGTAGGTGCAGGGGGTCTCCGGCTGCTCTCAAGAGGATGAACCACATCCTATGGAATCTGTAGAGGAGAAAGAGAAGAGAGCGCACGCCCTATAGTATAAAACTGTATATTTAATGATGGGAAGGGGGAGAGGGGGAAAAATATCACTCACAAGGGTAAAGGAGTTAAAAGCATGTCGTGATTATATCACCACCATCCGGTATCTTTGCTTGACTCAGATGTCCGTCAGTCTCTGGATGATGGAGGATCCGTGATCATCAGGATGTTTCAGAGCGTGAAAGAAGTACACCGGAATTGTGTTGGAGTCCTCAGAGAATCTCCTAGCTGTATGGTCTCAAGCTGTTAGACGCACGAACCGGCCTGTTCATGCGCACACGTGATGACGTAATGTCCGTACGTGACGTATTGCGTGATGACGCTCCCTGACGCGTTTCGTCACACTCGGGCGACTTTCTCAAAGGGTGATGGGAAGGGGCTGAACTCATGGAGTATATATACACTATTGGTAACATAGCAACCCCTAAAACAGCTGAACGGGATGTTACATTAAAGAAAGCTTAATCAACTGTTGAAAACCACAATAGGGACTATACATATGCAGATTAAAGGAATAATTAACCAAAATATATATGTCGGTGGGCTTATAACAGAAAATGTGTGTCTTACGGAGGGAATTGACATTTACTAATAAAATTAATAATAAAAAGAATGCAATGGAATGAATACCACTGTATATTAAAGAGAAAATATAAATAAAATAAATGTATATAATTAATAAATTTGACTATAATGAAAGTATATGTATATAATTTAAATATATGTACGTATCTCTCTATGGTGGTTTCCAAAAAATGATGATACTACTGCTGAACTGTATAATGTCTGTACTGAAGGTTATATCAGAGAATCGATATTAACAACACACTACTGTATATTGAACAGTGTGGACAGAATGGACTAAAACTCTATATACTCATTACTACAAATCCATTAAATAAAAAACATAGAATAAAATATTGAATAAAATACATTGAATACAAAACAAGGGGGTGAATGGAGAGGTGGACATATATCAAATATCCAAAGCATAATCAATAAATATACCCATTTTCATACCTGAACACACATACATATATATATATATATGTATATATATACATGTAGAGGTATCAGTACCGTGTTAGCCGAGCTTCAATAATCAAAAAATAAATAGATGATACCGTTCTGTGGCTAACGAAATGCTTTTATTTGTGCGAGCTTTCGAGATACACTGATCTCTTCTTCCGGCGATGTTACAATGAATGAAGCAAGGATAACTTAAAAACAGTGTCTCTTGGAATGTTATCTGTGCTTCTCCTTCCCCCGGTGTGGATGTGTTTTATGGCTAGAGGTGTCAAAGGGTAACTGAAAGCAAGTGAAGAAAGAGTGTGTATGTGTATCAGTGTGAATAAAAATGAATGGAGAGCCCACAGTATAAACAGTGCTCTACACAAGGTGTGTGTGGAGTGAGAGGGATATAAATGGTGTGGGTGGGTGTGGAAATGTGAGAGTTTGTAGCACAACTAAAAGTGTGTGTGGATACTATGTGGTCCCTATTGGTGTATATGGATGGAAAAATAAGGAGTATTAGTATGTGTGAGAGACAGCTGTGTGTGCATACATATAGCACAGTATGTACAGACATGGCCTTTAGCGCTCATGGGAAGAGAGTTCGCTAGTGTCAGTAATGACTCATAAAATTTCGATCTCTGTTTAGGCCACTGCTAAGTGTCCCGAACAGTTGCATAAATTTGTATTCATGCAACCGTCTCTCTTTCGGGGTTTTAAGATTACCTTTGAGTATGGCAACCCTCAGATCGTTCATCTTATGGCCAGAGTCAGAGAAATGTTCGCCAACAGGACTGCATCGCCACAGCATCACACGCGGAACAAGAGACAGTCCTGTTGGCGAACATTTCTCTGACGTTGTTGGGATCCTGGTTATGTCTAAATTTGAAGTATCGTGAGACACTATGTGTATTTAATCCTTTTATGACATTTCTCCTGTGCTCCAGGAAGCGAGTACCCAAGGACCTAGTGGTGCGACCAACATATTGTTGACCGCAACCACACTGGATAAGATAAATGATGTAGGTACTTAAACAGTTAATATAACTTGTAATGAGATGTGTTGTCCCTCTGATAGCTGAAGGAAATTGGGATTTATTTAGGATGTGTCTGCATGTAATGCATCTACTGTGTCCACATTTATGATTCCCCACAGGGCCCCTACTAGAAAGTGTAGATGATTGAACTGTCTTAAGTTTGGTAGGGGCCAGGATACTTTTAATGCATCTTGCCTTCCTATATACTATAGAGGCTTTTTCTGGCAGGAAGGACCCCAGATGGGGATCACACTTTAGGATGCTCCAATGATTGTTGAGGATTTTATCAATGGATCTAGAGGACTGATTATATGTGGTAATAAACCTCACAGAGGATGAATCGGTCTTGAATGATTCTCTCGGAGCATCATAACTGGTGCGTATAGCTTTCTTGGATTTAATTTTGGACTTATTGAGTAAGTCTATCCTGTCCATAGAACCAACTTTGCTGAGGGAGTCGGACACCAGAACGGGATCATAACCTTTGGACAAGAATTTTTCCCCAAGTATATCAGACTGACTCAAAAAATCAATATCTCTGGTGCAGTTTCAACGTAATCAGTGAAACTGCCCCAGAGGAATATTGTTGAGCCACCGTTTGTGGTGATTACTGGACGCATGAACATAACTGTTAACAGATACAGACTTAAAGTGGGTGGTAGTGATGATATTAAAGTCTGAATCTGCTGTAAGGACTAAATCAAGAAATATTGTTGATACTGCATCAATAGCAAATGTAAATTTGAGTCCAAATTGGTTATCACTGAAGGAACTTAGAATACTAGAGAACACTGACTCCTCACCATCCCAAATAATAATGATATCATCTATAAAACGGCCGTAGTACACAAGCCCAGCCCCAAGCTGTTGGTTGAGCCACACAAATGTCTCTTCCCAGTGACCCATGAAGAGATTGGCGTAGCTAGGGGCGAACCTCGTGCCCATTGCCGTTCCACAGATTTGCAAATGAAAAGTGTCATCAAATAAAAAATAATTGTGCGTTAGAATGAAATGAATACTTTGCAGAATAAAGTGTTTGTGTTTATCTGGAAATGATAAGTCCTTGTCAAGCCAATATTTGATGGCCTCAATCCCCCTGGCATGGTCAATGCATGTGTAAAGGGATGCCACATCACATGTGGCCCATAGATAGGTGGGCTTCCATTTGATATCCGAGACCGAGTCGATGACATGGAGCGTATCCCTAATATGTGACCTGAGCTGAGCTACAAAGGGTTGACGATAATAATCAACATACTGGGATAGGCCCGACGTCATCGACGCGATCCCAGAAACAATGGGCCTACCAGGGGGATTGAGCAAGGACTTGTGAATTTTAGGTAGGTGATAAAAGATGGGAGTGCGTGGATGTGAAGTAAATAAAAATTTAAATTCCAATTTAGAAATAATACCATCCCCCAGTGCGTTGGTGAGAAGTTCCTTCAGCAACAATTGATAGTTATCAACTGGATCAGATTCCAACACTGTGTACGAGGCCATGTCACCCAGGAGTCTGCGTGCCTCCATGAGATACGCAGTGAAGTCCTGGATGACTATGCCCCCGCCCTTGTCGGCCTGTCGGATGACAATGTCATGATTAGCCCTTAATATGTTCAATGCGTCCAGTTCACTATTAGTTAAATTGTTTCTAATCTTGGTGGACTTGGAACACATTGACTCAAAGTCACGGATTACAGGATTATAAAATGTGTCCACAAATCCACCCTTGGACTGATATGGGAAAAAGACTGACCTGGGTCTGAAAGGTGAGTTCATAATGCTCAAATCTTCCTCCAGGTCTATGTCCACGGAACTGATTGGATGAATAGACAACTCAAAGTTGTCAATATGTTCTTGTGATCCAGAAGTGGAACCCGACTACCTCAGGAGAGATGTTAAAGCCTCAATGCAAATTTATTCCTGCGTATTGAAAATAGAAACAGGATTGGTTATTTTAGCATTTGTTTCCTGAATATTGTAATACCTCTTCAAAGTAATTTTTCTAATAAAATTATTTAAATCTATAAACAATTGGAATGCATTAGGACCTGTATTGGGGGCAAAGGACAAACCCCTCTCTAACAATGATGTTTCGTGTGTAGATAAAGGTGAAGATGAAAGATTGATGATATTACTAGCTGTGGGCTGTGCTAATCTTCGTCTGTTTTCCTTCTTCCTCTGGACAACCCTCCCTGCTCTAATTCCTCTGCTCCTCTTTTTCCCTGACCGGATGGTCTGTTTGGGGCCTCGCGGTCCCAAAGAGGGTATGGTTTGTCCAAGTCTTTCCCTTTGGTTCTCTTCTCCTGTCTTGGAGTTTTGTCTAAAAAATGTGTAGATTTTTGTGTCATTTTAGGATCTTTAGATCTGGCACCCTTACCATTGTTGTTGTTGTTGTTGAATGGGGTGTTCACCAACAATGGTAAGGGTGCCAGATCTAAAGATCCTAAAATGACACAAAAATCTACACATTTTTTAGACAAAACTCCAAGACAGGAGAAGAGAACCAAAGGGAAAGACTTGGACAAACCATACCCTCTTTGGGACCGCGAGGCCCCAAACAGACCATCCGGTCAGGGAAAAAGAGGAGCAGAGGAATTAGAGCAGGGAGGGTTGTCCAGAGGAAGAAGGAAAACAGACGAAGATTAGCACAGCCCACAGCTAGTAATATCATCAATCTTTCATCTTCACCTTTATCTACACACGAAACATCATTGTTAGAGAGGGGTTTGTCCTTTGCCCCCAATACAGGTCCTAATGCATTCCAATTGTTTATAGATTTAAATAATTTTATTAGAAAAATTACTTTGAAGAGGTATTACAATATTCAGGAAACAAATGCTAAAATAACCAATCCTGTTTCTATTTTCAATACGCAGGAATAAATTTGCATTGAGGCTTTAATATCTCTCCTGAGGGAGTCGGGTTCCACTTCTGGATCACAAGAACATATTGACAACTTTGAGTTGTTTATTCATCCAATCAGTTCCGTGGACATAGACCTGGAGGAAGATTTGAGCATTATGCACGCACCTTTCAGACCCAGGTCAGTCTTTTTCCCATATCAGTCCAAGGGTGGATTTGTGGACACATTTTATAATCCTGTAATCCGTGACTTTGAGTCAATGTGTTCCAAGTCCACCAAGATTAGAAACAATTTAACTAATAGTGAACTGGACGCATTGAACATATTAAGGGCTAATCATGACATTGTCATCCGACAGGCCGACAAGGGCGGGGGCATAGTCATCCAGGACTTCACTGCGTATCTCATGGAGGCACGCAGACTCCTGGGTGACATGGCCTCGTACACAGTGTTGGAATCTGATCCAGTTGATAACTATCAATTGTTGCTGAAGGAACTTCTCACCAACGCACTGGGGGATGGTATTATTTCTAAATTGGAATTTAAATTTTTATTTACTTCACATCCACGCACTCCCATCTTTTATCACCTACTTAAAATTCACAAGTCCTTGCTCAATCCCCTTGGTAGGCCCATTGTTTCTGGGATCGAGTCGATGACGTCGGGCCTATCCCAGTATGTTGATTATTATCGTCAACCCTTTGTAGCTCAGCTCAGGTCACATATTAGGGATACGCTCCATGTCATCGACTCGGTCTCGGATATCAAATGGAAGCCCACCTATCTATGGGCCACATGTGATGTGGCATCCCTTTACACATGCATTGACCATGCCAGGGGGATTGAGGCCATCAAATATTGGCTTTACAAGGACTTATCATTTCCAGATAATCACAAACACTTTATTCTGCAAAGTATTCATTTCATTCTAACGCACAATTATTTTTTATTTGATGACACTTTTCATTTGCAAATCTGTGGAACGGCAATGGGCACGAGGTTCGCCCCTAGCTACGCCAATCTCTTCATGGGTCACTGGGAAGAGACATTTGTGTGGCTCAACCAACAGCTTGGGGCTGGGCTCGTGTACTACGGCCGTTTTATAGATGATATCATTATTATTTGGGATGGTGAGGAGTCAGTGTTCTCTAGTATTCTAAGTTCCTCCAGTGATAACCAATTTGGACTCAAATTTACATTTGCTATTGATGCAGTATCAACAATATTTCTTGATTTAGTCCTTACAGCAGATTCAGACTTTAATATCATCACTACCACCCACTTTAAGTCTGTATCTGTTAACAGCTATGTTCATGCGTCCAGTAATCACCACAAACGGTGGCTCAACAATATTCCTCTGGGGCAGTTTCACAGATTACGTTGAAACTGCACCAGAGATATTGATTTTTTTGAGTCAGTCTGATATACTTGGGGAAAAATTCTTGTCCAAAGGTTATGATCCCGTTCTGGTGTCCGACTCCCTCAGCAAAGTTGGTTCTATGGACAGGATAGACTTACTCAATAAGTCCAAAATTAAATCCAAGAAAGCTATACGCACCAGTTATGATGCTCCGAGAGAATCATTCAAGACCGATTCATCCACTGTGAGGTTTATTATCACATATAATCAGTCCTCTAGATCCATTGATAAAATCCTCAACAATCATTGGAGCATCCTAAAGTGTGATCCCCATCTGGGGTCCTTCCTGCCAGAAAAAGCCTCTATAGTATATAGGAAGGCAAGAAGCATTAAAAGTATCCTGGCCCCTACCAAACTTAAGACAGTTCAATCATCTACACTTTCTAGTAGGGGCCCTGTGGGGAATCATAAATGTGGACGCAGTAGATGCATTACATGCAGACACATCCTAAATAAATCCCAATTTTCTTCAGCTATCAGAGGGACAACACATCTCATTACAAGTTATATTAACTGTTTAAGTACCTAGATCATTTATCTTATCCAGTGTGGTTGCGGTTAACAATATGTTGGTCGCACCACTAGGTCCTTGGGTACTCGCTTCCTGGAGCACAGGAGAAATGTCATAAAAGGATTAAATACACATAGTGTCTCACGACACTTCAAATTTAGACATAACCAGGATCCCAAGTCCAAGACCATCATGGGACTTGAGAGCATTTCTCCTAGTGTTCTAGGGGGCGATCGATTCAAGACTCTCTGTAGACGGGAAACATTTTGGATCCACCAGTTGGGCACCCTGAACCCTGGTGGACTAAATGAATGTTTTGATGTTAGCACGTTGGTCTGATTCCTTCGGATGGGTATACCCTCCCTGGTTTCTAATCTCCTCTGCAGTCCTCTGTCATCTATTTGTCCAGGTCTCTCCTAGATCTTTTCCTGATCTTGGTAGCTGGCACTCGTTACATGTGAAAGTTTATTCACTTATAACCATTATGTGTTTATATACTGTCCTGTTCTACCAAATTTTAGGACACACAAATCTTTAATATATATCCTGCACAATATATGTATATATATTTTTTACAATATATATCACTTTTAATATGTTAACACATATCACATAGCAAATCCCTACACATGTTCACGGTTGAACATAAATTTGGTTTAACAGTTATTATACATTAAAAATTCACATGTTATTCCATATTTACATGTACACACACTTTTCCAGTACTGAGCCAACATTCCATTAGTTGCACACCTAACACATTAGTTAAGTAATATTATTTATTTTATAGTTCACATATAATAGTCTTCCCCTTCCCCTTTCTTGTTATGATTTGCCCAAATAATATCATATGAATATGTGTCTGTTACATTGGTACATGTATTGTATATATGTATGTATGTATATATATATATATATATATGTATGTGTGTTCAGGTATGAAAATGGGTATATTTATTGATTATGCTTTGGATATTTGATATATGTCCACCTCTCCATTCACCCCCTTGTTTTGTATTCAATGTATTTTATTCAATGTTTTATTCTATGTTTTTTATTTAATGGATTTTTATTCAATGGATTTGTAGTAATGAGTTGTAGCCCTTTTTGTGATTCTCAGGTCTAGAGGAACTACTGGTGTTGTGTATACCTGTGGCTTCAGGAGCTCTGAGCCTCCGCTGTGGGGGAGCCTGGGGTCATATCTTTACTTATCATGGTGCAGCGCCTCCACTTACCCAGGATCCCCATATTAGAGAATCTACCCTGAGCAAGAAACATAGAAACATACAACGGTATTGTGCAACAGGCAACCTTTTACTGCGGCGATTAGTTAACGAAAGCTTAGAGAGTATACATGACACGCATAAAACCCTTATACTCTATATATCACATAATGTAACACACACACAGTGGCTCGGCCACACCTTGTTAGGTATAATGTTCTGTACACAGGTGGCTCTGCCACTCTCCCTAGGAGTATGTCCTGTAACTAGTGTCTGTACAGCATAGTACGCTGGCACACTGGTGCCCCCAATTAGTTAGTGGGAGGCGGGATCAGCGCCTGATGACCGGTGTAGGTGCACTGGTTGATTAATGATACCTTCCGGTCACTACGGTGACCACACCACTTCACACAGGGTTCCCAGTGTTGCTCCAGCCTTGCGCCGACACTCTGCTATACTGTGCGGTCTGTTCTCCAGACCAAGATGGCGTCCGCAACTCCGCAGCTGAACCCGCACTAAGGGTAGGTCCCTAACTACTACGGCCGTCCCTACAAAAGCGGCACCCTACGATGACAGGGGTAATGCTCCTGGGGGCTGTGGAATGTCTCTGACCTAAGCGGATGGGTCACTGACCCTCCGCTCACGCACACGAGGTTCCGCCTCCTTCCTCCTTCACCTCTTACTCGTGTCTCCCACCGCCCACACGCATCCTCTTCTCTCTAACCAGAGTCTCGCACCCTATTGGTCCTCAGCCTCAGCTGACTCTCCTACAGTTCAGAGTTCAGAGTGCAACCCCCAAAGTCTCTCCAGATTGGTTGCCGTTCGCGCGCTTTCCTCGCGCATGCGCAGCCTGACTCTTACTCAGTGACCTTACTGGCAAAAGAACAGTATGGCGCTTCCTATGTCAGTGACAGCGCGGAACCATCATATATATGTATACACATCCTTACAGAGTATATAGAGTTTTAGTCCATTCTGTCCACACTGTTCAATATAGTGTGTTGTTAATATCGATTCTCTGATATAACCTTCAGTACAGACATTATACAGTTCAGCAGTAGTATCATCATTTTTTGGAAACCACCATAGAGAGATACGTACATATATTTAAATTATAAACATATACTTTCATTATAGTCAAATTTATTAATTATATACATTTATTTTATTTATATTTTCTCTTTAATATACAGTGGTATTCATTCCATTGCATTCTTTTTATTATTAATTTTATTAGTAAATGTCAATTCCCTCCGTAAGACACACATTTTCTGTTATAAGCCCACTGACATATATATTTTGGTTAATTATTCCTTTAATCTGCATATGTATAGTCCCTATTGTGGTTTTCAACAGTTGATTAAGCTTTCTTTAATGTAACATCCCGTTCAGCTGTTTTAGGGGTTGCTATGTTACCAATAGTGTATATATACTCCATGAGTTCAGCCCCTTCCCATCACCCTTTGAGAAAGTCGCCCGAGTGTGACGAACCGCGTCAGGGAGCGTCATCACGCAATACGTCACGTACGGACATTACGTCATCACGTGTGCACATGAACAGGCCAGTTCGTGCGTCTAACAGCTTGAGACCATACAGCTAGGAGATTCTCTGAGGACTCCAACACGATTCCGGTGTACTTCTTTCACGCTCTGAAACATCCTGATGATCACGGATCCTCCATCATCCAGAGACTGACGGACATCTGAGTCAAGCAAAGATACCGGATGGTGGTGATATAATCACGACATGCTTTTAACTCCTTTACCCTTGTGAGTGATATTTTTCCCCCCCCTCCCCCTTCCCATCATTAAATATACAGTTTTATACTATGGGGCGTGCGCTCTCTTCTCTTTCTCCTCTATATATATATATATATACATACATACATACACACACACAGAGAGACATACAAAAACACTCACACAATATGGAGCACTAGCACGCGTGTTTAAAAGTGAATACAATAATTTATTTAGAAGGATTGACATTTTCAGTCCCCAACAGGACCTCTTAAGAAAGGTGCCATTAGGGACCAAAATGTCAATACATCTAAATAAATGATTGTATTACCATTAAAACATGAGTGCTAGTGCTCTATATTGTATGGCTTGTCCCCATTGACCACTGCACCCTGGCATATGCAGAATAGGGCTGCCTTACCATTTGTGTGTGTGTGTGTGTGTGTGTATATATATATATATATATATATATATATATATATAGTACTCAAGCACATGGTTTGTATAATACATTTCTTGCTAGAGGTTACAATCCGCAATTACTAGATAGGGCTCTAGTTGGAGCAAGTGTGGTAGAAAGGAATACCCTGCTTATCAATACATAAGATAGAATTCCAAATTCGGAGGCATCCTCCGGTACAGATACATTTGAGAATGTCATCCCCTTTGTTACTAATTACAATTCGTTAGGAAAGAACATACAAAAGATATTCATAAAACATTGGGGGATTGTGGCAGGACGGCCTGTAGCCGAGGTCAGGGAACAGTCCACACGTGTAGTTTCAGGATAATGAAAAACGTTCAATGGCTTTATTTCTCCACAGCAACATAACATGCGGGCACACTGTCCCTTTAAACAAATAAATCCTGCTCCATGTTTGGAGAAAAACTAACTAACACAGCAGACCTATCTAGCAGGCTGGCTGGCTAAACCATAACCAAACCTTCAGAGTCTTTTAAGCAGTCATGAAACAAATGAAACAAATCTTACTTTGGTTGCAGTAAGTAGTGTGCGGTATCCGTCTGTCTAGCAGCACATATATCCATGTGCTCTGGTCTGAGAGAGCCAGCTACTGCTAGTAACAACATCCTTTTCTACCTTGCTGGCTCTCAGGTGTCAGATTACATCCTGACTACCTAACTTCCACCTGAGTTAACCCTTATGAGTGCTGGATGAAGCACTCAGACATATGTCTCCAAGGCGTAACTGATAGGAGTTGACTTCACTCTGTCACAGGGATACTCTTAAGTGACCCAGTTTTGGGTCCTCACCTTCCAGCTAGACCTAGGGTTATACTCGGGAAGTCCAAAAAAAAATTAAAAATATGTTGTCTCCAAGTGACATCTTCCCTAAGAATGATTCAGGAAAGAATCGTGAATATTGTCCATCATCATGGCTCACAAGTAAGGTGATGGGGAACTTCCCCTGTGGGAAGTGCCATGCTCGTAAAATGTTGCACAATTAAATAAAGACGGTCAAATCTAAACATAGCGATGAACATTTCAATATCCAGCAATGTATTTCATACACCCCCACGCACACAGTGTATATGCCCGAATGCCCATGCGGCCCCCAATACATTGGTAGAAGTGAAAGACAGCTGAGAAGGCGTATTTGGGAGCATTGCCTGGAATATAAAAATTGACTTTGAACAACACAGTGTATCCCTTCATTATAAAAGTCACCACAATAAAGACCCTTCTCTTCTGCGTTACTAGGGTATTGAAATGGTACCAGTTGATAGAAGAGGTGGTGATGGGGTTAAAACCCTCTCAAAACGGGAGTGCTTTTGGATCTTCAAGTTAAGAACACTAATCCCTGACAGACTGAATGAGGATATAGACAGAGTTTCCCTTTACTAAATACCATCCGAGCCCTTACAGATCACGAGGTATCTTTTCCTGTGTATATGACACTAGCCATTGATCTGTTATAGGGTCTGATCATTTTAGGAGGAACTAGTTACATTACTATCCGTCTCTGGGCTTTTATCACCTAAAGTGGCCCATAAATAGCCAGGGTCTGATGAGCCGGTTCAGGAAATCTGAGTTTATCTAGTTAGTTATCTGTATCGATTCCGTATTATACTCTATTTCAGCTTAGTAACAGAAATGAGCTGTTACTAGGTTTCTATTATATATATATATATATATATATATAAAAAAAAAAATATATATATATATCAAATGGAAATATTACTGTATGCTCATCTGCATGTCTTAGGCAGGTCTGCAACCCCACCTTTCAACCATTATCACCCAGCACACAGCACTTCCACTGCAGCAAGGGATTCTGGGAAATGACATGCAAATGAGCACACAGTGCCACTTTTTGCTTCAAAAACCATTTTTAACATGGTTCCTATAGGCTTAAGCTTGCTGCATGGTCACAGCTTTGAGCACAGCCAGGGTTAAGGTGCATACCCAGAAAACCCACCCACAGACAGTTTTTTTTTTTTTTTTTTAAAGTTTTATTAACGGTTCACATAATTAACAACCAGTAAGTATTACTTTACAGAAAGCAATAAACAGAAAACATCACTATACATTCTGTATTGCCAAGACAAAAACAACACAATGGCAAAACAACATTCAAGAAAGCCGAACAGCACATTCCAAGTCGTCATCTGTGCATCTCACCCTTTCGACCACCCAAAACATTACAATTTATACTTTCTTTCTATATAATCTAACTGTCTCTCGCATACCACAGAACGCACACGCTAAAAAAAAAAAACCATGAATTCATCCCGTTCTACACAAAACTTTGCGTACTTTCTATGGAACGTTTTAAAATTATCTCAAATTACTTCTTTTGTCCCCGCAGCTCTTCTAACAAACGTCCAACTAAACCTGAATTTTTTACCTTACTTGCTTCCTCTACAGACACCCCTATTTTGGCTAACTGTGCCTTCATCCAGTCCAATATTGGAATATTTCCGTTATAGGTGGCTGCCCACACGTTTATTTTCCCTACCTCTCTTTTTACAAAATCCTCTCTCTTTATCTCTTTACCGTATTTAAGCCCACTAGGACCTGCCTTTTCTCCCTTTTGGTCCTCGCTTGATAATTTTGAGCTATTGCTCTCACTTCTCTCCTTCTCCCTCACCTCTCCCCTAGCCTCTTTTATTTTAACCCACTGTACATGCTCCTTTTTTAATTCTTCATACTGCTCTTTTGTCAGCTGTTTTCTTTGGTACATCAGCTTTTCTAATCTTTCTATTATCTGTTCCTCACTACTCCCCCCATGCTGCTTCCGGAAAATACCCACCCAAAATAGAACATCTCCCACTGCATCCTCAAAATGTTCCATTTTCTCTTTTAGGGTTACTTTCCCTGATACTTTCCCAACTTTACCCTCTACACCCTTATCTCTAGGCTCCACTCCCTCTTTCCACTTTTGGGCCTTTGTCCTGGAACTAGATTCCATATTCCTCTGTCTTCCCCTTTAGTTATGGGATTCATTTCTCCCTTGTTCAATTGCCTGCCAGTTTCCCCTGTCCCAGCAGCAACAAAATGCAACATTATTGCCACATGTTGTTTAGACAGCCTGTGTTGGTTGCCTGCAGCTCATATTCTCCTAGCTGAGAGTGGGCTATTCCAACCCCCCTGTCCTTGCTTGACAGTTAGTATAGTCTCACTTCCCATCTAGTGTGACCCTTGCTCCTCACTTCCTTTTCACCCTGGACTCTGAGTGAGTACTGCCTGCTATTACCCCAGCAAGGCCTTTTTGTTTTACACTGTCTCATCATTGATACACTGCACATCAGACAGAGAAGCACTCTCTACAACATTACATCTACAAGCACCTATCTCCCTGTGATTTCCCTCAATAAAATCAAGAAAGAGAAAAGGACTTGTTTGTGCTTTGGAAGAGGTGAGACATGAGTTAAGCTAACTGGAGTCGTTCATACACCATTCGTGACCCTGGTTCCAGGATAGTAAAACAAAGACCTGTGTTAGGGAATCTCACAGGAGCTACTACTCAAAGACTAACGCTATACAGAATAGTCTCTGGACCCCAGAACAAGCAGCAGCTTCACTCTGCCAGACAGGGCAGCAAGCTTTATACAGCAAACTGCACACAGCCTGCATACACCTTGCACACAAGGCAGCAGCTTTGCAAACAGATAGTACAGCTTACACACAACCTAATTGCCTTTCTCTGTCTGAGTTCACCCCCTGCACAGCCCCATAGTGAGGAGCCACCATCTCACCTACCCCTGCGCACGTCCCCACGGCTAGCGCCTTCAAGGGCCACACCACCGGACACCCGCCAGGACACGGGTCAGAGCCACCGGACACCTGTGAGTACAGCTACCCCTACGCTGCACGCTTCAGGACACCGCTCGGCATCATCTGAGACAGTCGCCCATCGCTGACACAGGTAAAAGACCGCACGCCACACGCACTGGTTAAAGGCCTACACACACCTACAGCATGGCAGAACTCAGAGCCTCACCAGACATCACGCAGGAAAGCAATCACTCAGACACAGAGACCGCTGCGCAACTGCAACAGGCGCAAGGCCCAAACGGGCAGTCACACTGACACAAAAGGCCTGCGAAAAATATGAGACTGACATTGAAGCGCACCGCGCTAAATTAGAGTTAGCCTGGGAAACCATCACACTTGGGATATGCAATGTCGCCGGCGCTGGTAACTATGTACAACAGCTCGAGCAGGCAATAACTCAATTGAAGATAGACCACTCGCGCTACCAAGCACTGTCACAGGCATATTTCACCTATCTAACAAGAGCTAACACGGAAGATAGCATACGAGAGCGCGACCTTCAAAAGGCGATTGACCTAGAACGTGATGGCATCGTGCAAACCGCCATCACGGAAGCTGAGAATAAGAGAAAGGACCTTTTGCAGGAGACCGCATCGCAGCGCTCATGCACATCCAGGCACTCATCAAGGTCAGCAAGATCAGCGCAATCTCACGCGTCAAGCGCAAGCGCAAACGCCACCAAGGCGCGAGCCACCGCAGAGACCGCACGTGCCAGGACAGAATATGGTCGGAGAGAGGCAGCCGTAAGGGCAGAAAAAGCACGCATAGAAGAGGAGGAGCAGGTCGCCGCCGCCGCCTGCGCCGCCAATGCCGCCGTCGCTGCTACCGCCGCCGCTGCTAATGCCGCTGCTACCGCCACCGCTGCTACCGCCGCCGCTGCCAATGCGCGTAGAAAGGCCGAATTAGACGCAGATCTAGAAGCTCTAAGCAAAGAAGAGGACGTCGCTGCCGCTATAGCACAAGCCGAAGTCCTAGAAGCAGCCGCGCAACAGGATGGCGGGGAGCAACCGTACAGAAGGATTGCCTCAGAGGATCCAGTCCAACGCACTGAAGACTACGTAAGGAGCCTCTTCAGTGTAAACACCAGCGCACCATCTCAACACGGATGGAGTGACTCCACAGACACCGAAGACTTGCTAGGCCCACGAGGAGAAGATGCTGTTCCTTCAATGGTACATGCTGCCTGGGATAGCCACAGCCGCAACAGTGATCCACACGCCAGAGCGCACACGGATGCACCACAACAAGCTCGCAATCCAGGTACACCCACGCGGGAGAAAACAGCCCCTCACACTGGCCAGCAGCCATCACGCGTCCACGCCAAGGAAGAGGCGACCGCACAGACCCTCCCAGCAACTACCTCAGAACGGGACAAACACGCCGATGCCTCAGGCCTGACAGACATAGCCAAGTACATGATCCGGCGTGACCTGGTGCAAGCAGGGCTCATCAGCTTTGACGACCGCCTTGAGAACTACCGGACGTGGAAGTTCACGTTCAAAGACGCAATCCACAGCTTGGACTTCTCAGCAAGGGAAGAGCTCAACCTGCTATTCAAGTTCCTTGGGAACCAATCCAGGGAGCACGCGAAGAGACTTCGGGCGGCAAACGCGCACCAACCCCAAGTAGGTCTTGACCTAGTGTGGGAAAGGCTAGAAGAGTCCTACGGCAGCCCCGAAGCAGTCGAGGATTCGCTCTTCAAAAGAATCGACAGCTTCCCCAAGATCACAACTAAAGATTACTCGAAGTTACGAGAGCTCGGGGACCTGCTGCAAGAACTGGAGTTCGCATGGAAAAACCATTCCTTAATAGGTCTCAACGCCCTAGACTCAGCTCGTGGAGTGAGACCCATCCTGAAGAAGCTACCCTTCAACCTCCAAGAAAGGTGGACTTCACAAGGTTCCAAATACAAAAGGGAGAAGCAAGTCGTCTACCCCCCATTCTCAGTTTTCTTGAACTTCATTCGCGAAGCAGCAAGGACGAGGAACGACCCCAGCTTCATCTTAGGGGCGCAGACCACATCCAGTGCCAGCCACCCGAGGAACGAAAGGTCAACAACGAGATACAAGGACACCAGAACACCCATCTCGATCCACAGGACGGACGTGCCCCCTACGACCCACGCGAGTCCCGGCCAGGCGGCCGACAGGGACAAGAAACCAAGGGACCTTAGCAAAGAATGCCCTATACACAAAAGGCCGCATCCGCTTAACAAGTGTATCGGATTCAGAATGAAACCCATATAGGAGCGAAAGAACCTACTCAGGGAATGGGGAGCTTGTTTCAAATGTTGTGCTTCCACAACTCATTTATTCAAGGACTGCAAAGAAGCTATGAAATGCACAGAGTGCGATAGCGACAAGCACATAGCCGCTTTACACCCGGAAGCTATGAAGCCCAAAGCAAGCAAAGCCCCTAACCCTTCGACAAAGCAGGGCGGGGAGGAAGAAGTGGGAGATACACCCCCGACGACGTCGGTAGCGTCCAAATGCACAGAAGTATGCGGAGAAGGAAACGACGGTAGATCTTGCTCTAAAATATGTCTGGTAGCAGTGCACCCAGAGGGACATCCCCAAAGAGCTAGAAGGATGTATGCAATCATCGACGACCAGAGCAACCGATCGCTGGTCAGGTCAGAATTCTTTGACATGTTTAACATACAAGACAGCGCTTCTCCTTACACCCTCAGAACATGCGCAGGGCGAATGGAGACTACAGGGAGAAGAGTGAATGGCTACACCATATGCTCAATAGACGGCAAAGTAAACATGACCCTTCCCACACTCATCGAGTGCAATCACATGGCAGAAGATAGGAGTGAGATCCCCACACCAGACATGGCGCGACACCATCCCCATCTAAAAGCTATTGCCGATCATATCCCACTACTAGACGAAGGCGCCCAGATCATGCTGCTACTTGGCAGGGACATCATGAGAGCACATAAGATCCGCGAACAGCGAAACGGGGACCACAAAGGCTCAAGCGCTCAAAGGCTCAATCTAGGATGGGTGGTAGTGGGAGAAGAATGCGTAGACAGGATACGAGGACCCGACAACGTAGACACCCTACGAACAAACTTGTTGGAGAACGGTCGTACATCTCACTTCAAACCCTGTCCGAACCACTTCCAGGTCCACAAGAAGCTAGAGACCAAAAGGAACTATGGAGACGCGCCTGTGGCAGGAAAACACCCCAATGACCTAGGGAGTACAGTGTTCATGACCACAAAAGACAACGACAAACAGGCGCCATCTATGGAAGATAAATAATTCTTGAGGCTAATGGATAAGGAGCTCTTCAAGAACGAATTAGGCAGTTGGGTGGCCCCACTACCATTCCGCTCGCCAAGAAGACGCCTCCCAAACAACAGAGACCACGCCATGTCTAGACTCGCTTCGCCGTAACCTACAAAGGAAACCGGAGACCAAGGAACACTTTGTGGCCTTCATGCAGAAAATCTTCCACAGTGGCCATGCAGAGTCGGCGCCCCCACTGAAAGAAGGCGAAGAATGCTGGTACCTCCCATCGTTTGGCGTCTACCACCCCCAGAAACCTGGCCAAATTCGAGTGGTATTCGACTCCAGTGCTCAGCATCAGGGAGTCTCCCTAAACGATGTTCTCCTCACCCGGGCCGGATCTGATGAACAGTCTTCTGGGAGTGCTGATCCGCTTCCGCTAGGAGCCCATTGCCATAACCGCAGACATTCAACAGATGTTCCACTGCTTCCTTGTGTGAGAAGACAACCGTAACCACCTAAGATTCCTGTGGTACCAAGATGACGACATAGAAAACGAAATCACAGAGTACCGCATGAAAGTACATGTCTTCGGGAACAGCCCATCACCTGCGGTGGCTGCCTACGGCCTCAGAAGAACGGCCCAAGACGGAGAAGCAGAGTTCGGGAAAGACGCCAGGAACTTCGTCGAAAGAGACTTCTATGTGGACGACGGATTAAAATCAGTTCCCACCGAAGAAGAAGCCATAGATCTACTCAAAAGGACACAAAAGATGTTAGCAAATGCCAACCTAAGATTGCACAAAATAGCTTCCAACAGTGCCATAGTGATGAAGGCGTTCCACGCAGATGATCAAGCAAACGATCTCAAGAATTTGGATCTGGGGACCGACACGCCTCCCATACAGCGGAGCCTGGGGATAAGCTGGAATCTTTAAACAGATACCTTTACGTTCCAGGTAGCCATCGAAGAAAAACCCTTCACACGTCGCGGAGTCCTGTCCACCGTTAACAGTCTTTACGATCCGCTAGGATTCGTGGCTCCTGTCACTATACAAGGGAAGTCTCTTCTCAGAGAAATGTCCTTCGAAAAACAGGAATGGGACACCCCACTACCCCCAGAAAAACGGAAAGAGTGGGAGACGTGGAAGCACTCCTTGAAGGCCCTTGAGCAACTTCAGATCCCACGACCCTACTCACCTATACCTCTCACCGCTGCACACAGCAAAGAGCTTTGCGTATTCTCAGATGCCTCCACCAAAGCTATAGCAGTGGTGGCCTACCTAAAAACCACAGACGTGGATGGAAGTTGCCACATCAGGTTCATCCTTGACAAGGCTAAGCTGGCGCCACAACCCGACCATACTATACCCAGACTCGAGCTATGTGGTGCAGTGTTAGCGGTAGAACTGGCGGATCTCATCGAGAACGAGATGGACAGCAAACCAGATGCCGTCAGATTCTACACGGACAGCAAGGTGGTACTGGGATACATACACAACAAGAAAAGGAGATTCTACGTATACGTAGCTAACCGTGTAGAAAGAATCAGGAAGTCAACCCAACCAGAACAATGGCACCACGTGCCCACAGATCAAAATCCCGCAGATCACGCCACCAGATCAGTACCCGCATCTCAACTGCAAAACACGTCGTGGCTCATAGGACCAACGTTTCTTGCGCAGCCCGCGGAAACGCCACCAACCCCAGTTGGCGACTTTGAACTCGTGGATCCCGAGAAGGATACGGAGATAAGGCCCCCACAAGTATCCGTGTTACTCACCAATGTATTGCACAAAAACGCATTCGGATCACATCGATTCCATCGCTTCTCAAGGTGGACAGCCCTTCTGCGAGCAGTAGCCCATCTCAGGCATATAGCCTCCTCCTTCCGCCAGACACCAGATGGTAAAACTACCGACTGCCACGGCTGGCACATCTGCAAAGAGCTGCGCACCGTGGAGGAAGTCACAAGGGCTAAGGAAACTGTTCTCAGTCATGTTCAGAGAGAAACGTATTTGGAAGAGATCAATTGCATTCGCGGAGGGAAGAGTGTTCCCAAAAACAGCCCGCTTTGGAAGTTGAATCCCTTCATCGACAATGACGGCCTCATGAGAGTAGGAGGCCGCCTCAATAAGTCCCAACTGAGCAGGGAGGAAAGCAATCCTCTTATCATCCCCGGCCGACATCACATCGCCACTTTGTTGGTGCGCTACTACCACGAACAAGTCATGCATCAGGGACGACACGTAAGGTCAAGCCACAGCATTTCAATCGGGTTGAGGTCTGGACTTTGACTGGGCCATTGCAACACCTTATTTTCTTTTTCAGCCATTCTGTTGTATATTTGCTGGTGTGCTTTGGATCATTGTCCTGTTGCATGACCCAATTTCAGCCAAGCTTTAGCTGTCGGACAGATGGCCTCGCATTTGACTCTAGAATACTTTGGTATACAGAGGAATTCATGGTCGACTCAATGACTGCAAGGTTCCCATGTCCTGTGGCTGCAAAAACAAGCCCAAATCATCACCCCTCCACCACCGTGCTTGACAGTTGATATGAGGTGTTTGTGCTGATATGCTGTGTTTGGTTTTCGCCAAACGTGGCGCTGTGCATTATGGCCAAACATCTAAACTTTGGTCTCCTCTGTCCAAAGGACATTGTTCCAGGAGTCTTGTGGTTTGTTCAGATGCAACTTTGCAAACCTAAGCCATGCTGCCATGTTCTTTTTAGAGAGAATAGGCTTTCTCCTGGCAACCCTTCCAAACAAACCATACTTCTTCAGTCTTTTTCTAATTGTACTGTCATGAACTTTAACATTTAACATGCTAACTGAGGCCTGTAGAGTTTGAGATGTAATTCTTGTTTTTTTTGCAATTTCTCTGAGCATTGCACGGTCTGACCTTGGGGTGAATTTGCTGGGACGTCCACTCCTGGGAAGATTGGCAACTGTCTTGAATGTTTTCCACTTTTGAATAATCTTTCTCACTGTTGAATGATGGACTTTAAATTGTTTAGAAATGGCCCTATAACCCTTCCCAGATTTATGGGCAGCAACAATTGCTTCTCTAAAATCATTGCTGATGTCTTTCTCCTTGGCATTGTGTTAACACACACCTGAATGCTCCAGACCAGCAAACTGCTAAAACTTCGGCTTTAATAGAGGTGGTCACGGTTGCTGATGATCAATTCATAAAGGGCATTTGATTAGCAGCACATGTCTGCTGCTTAGCATCTTAATTCCTATGGAAGCAGTAAGGGTGTACTTAGTTTTTCACACATAGCTTCTCCATTTTGGCTTTATTTTTGTTAAATCATGACAGTGTAATATGTCATGTGTTGTTGTTCATCTGAGGTTGTATTTACCTAATTTTTAGACCTGGTAAGGAACAGATGCTTGTTATTATGTCCTGATATATAAAACCATGGAGTTCAAAGAGGGTGTACTTCCTTTTTCACATGACTGTATTATCTTTAACTGTGCATGCGATGTCTTGTATATAAGACTTAATGTAACTATGCATTTGTAACCATGTATCTGTCATCATTACTCTGTGCCCAGGACATACTTAAAAAAGAGAGGTAACTGTCAATGCATTACTTCCTGGTAAAACATTATATAAATAAACAAAGATGAAGTTGCACAATTTATAGCTGAATAGCGTCATCAGTCATTGGAAGCCGACCAATCATATTGAATGGTGGGGATATAGGTTGGGGTTGTTGTTTTTGTTCATTTCTTGATGAAGTGGCATGAGGTAACGCCACGAAACGCGTAGGAGGTCGAAATTTTCGCCTCACTATTTTAACGTTTGGAAACACGCACTGGCTATGCTTGTTCGGTACCAGCCAGAACTATCACACAGTACCAGCCAGAACTATGCCATGGTCCCAGCCAGAATGATCGCACAGTACCAGCCAGAACAATCGCACGGTACCAGCCAGAACGATCAAACGGTACCAGCCAGAATTATCACACGGTACCAGCCAGAAGTATCGCACAGTACCAGCCAGAACTATCACACAGTACCAGCCAGAACTACCACACGGTACCAGCCAGAACTATCACACAGTACCAGCCAGAACTATCACACAATACCAGTCAGAACTATCACATGGTACCAGGCAGAACTATCACACGGTACCAGCCAGAACCAACACACGGTACCAGCCAGAACTATGACACATTACCAGCCAGAACTATCACACAGTACCAGGCAAAACTATCACACGGTACCAGCCGGAACTATCACACAGTACCAGCCAGAACTATCACACGGTACCAGCCAGAACTATCACACGGTACCCACCAGAACTATCACACGGTACCAGCCAGAACTATCACACGGTACCAGCCAGAACTATCACATAGTACCAGCCAGAACTATCACACGGTACCAGCCAGAACTATCACACGGTACCAGCCAGAACTATCACACGGTACCAGCCAGAACTATGACACATTACCAGCCAGAACTATCACACAGTACCAGGCAAAACTATCACACGGTACCAGCCGGAACTATCACACAGTACCAGCCAGAACTATCACACGGTACCCGCCAGAACTATCACACGGTACCAGCCAGAACTATCACACGGTACCAGCCAGAACTATCACACGGTACCAGCCAGAACTATCACACAGTACCAGCCAGAACTATCACACGGTACCAGCCACAACTATCACACGGTACCAGCCAGAACTATCACACGGTACCAGCCAGAACTATCACACGGTACCAGCCAGAACTATCACATGGTACCAGCCAGAACTATCACACGGTACCAGGCAGAACTATCACACAGTACCAGCCAGAACTATGACACATTACCAGCCAGAACTATCACACAGTACCAACCAGAACTATCACACGGTACCAGCCGGAACTATCACACAGTACCAGTCAGAACTATCACACGGTACCAGCCAGAACTATCACACGGTACCCACCAGAACTATCACACGGTACCAGCCAGAACTATCACACGGTACCAGCCAGAACTATCACATGGTACCAGCCAGAACGATCACACGGTACCAGCCAGAACTATCACACGGTACCAGCCAGAACTATCACACGGTACCAGCCACAACTATCACACGGTACCAGCCAGAACTATCACACGGTACCAGCCACAACTATCACACGGTACCAGCCACAACTATCACACGGTACCAGCCAGAACTATCACACGGTACCAGCCAGAACTATCACACGGTACCAGCCAGAACAATCACACGGTACCAGCCAGAACAATCACACGGTACCAGCCACAACTATCACACGGTACCAGCCAGAACTATCACACGGCAAACACTATCAATGTAAACAATGCTAAGCATTAGTAAATCCCGGCTTGCTGCACTGCCCAGAGCACATTCATACATACTCAGCTGACTACTGGTTGCCTTAGCAGCCATTTGTAAACTAAAAAGCTCGCTTGGCCTCCCCACAGCTGCCTGCAGGAGGGCGTCCTGAACCGAGCAAGGCAGCAGCAAAGTCGTTTGGGTTTCCACACTTGGCAGTTGGCACTGGCTAGAGAAGCCCATGGACGCCGCCTGAGGGTCTCCGGAAATGGCGCAGGAATAGGCAAGTTTCTTCCCTGACAAGGTGACTGATCTTTCACTCTGTGACCAGCACCCGCTGCCATTCTCTCCGCACTCTCCCCTCTCTCTAACCCCCGCTGCCGTTCTCTCTGCACTCTCCCCTCTCTCTAACGCCCGCTGCCGTTCTCTCCGCACTCTCCCCTCTCTCTAACGCCCGCTGCCGTTCTCTCCGCACTCTCCCCTCTCTCTAACGCCCGCTGCCGTTGTCTCCGCACTCTCCCCTCTCTCTAACGCCCGCTGCCGTTCTCTCCGCACTCTCCCCTCTCTCTAACGCCCGCTGCCGTTCTCTCCGCACTCTCCCCTCTCTCTAACGCCCGCTGCCGTTCTCTCCGCACTCTCCCCTCTCTCTAACGCCCGCTGCCGTTCTCTCCGCACTCTCCCCTCTCTCTAACGCCCGCTGCCGTTCTCTCCGCACTCTCCCCTCTCTCTAACGCCCGCTGCCGTTCTCTCCGCACTCTCCCCTCTCTCTAACGCCCGCTGCCGTTCTCTCCGCACTCTCCCCTCTCTCTAACGCCCGCTGCCGTTCTCTCCGCACTCTCCCCTCTCTCTAACGCCCGCTGCCGTTCTCTCCGCACTCTCCCCTCTCTCTAACGCCCGCTGCCGTTCTCTCCGCACTCTCCCCTCTCTCTAACGCCCGCTGCCGTTCTCTCCGCACTCTCCCCTCTCTCTAACGCCCGCTGCCGTTCTCTCCGCACTCTCCCCTCTCTCTAACGCCCGCTGCCGTTCTCTCCGCACTCTCCCCTCTCTCTAACGCCCGCTGCCGTTCTCTCCGCACTCTCCCCTCTCTCTAACGCCCGCTGCCGTTCTCTCCGCACTCTCCCCTCTCTCTAACGCCCGCTGACGTTCTCTCCGCACTCTCCCCTCTCTCTAACGCCCGCTGCCGATCTCTCCGCACTCTCCTCTCTCTCTAACGCCCGCTGCCGTTCTCTCCGCACTCTCCGCACTCTCCCCTCTATCTAACGCCCGCTGCCGTTCTCTCCGCACTCACCCCTCTCTCTAACGCCCGCTGCCGTTCTCTCCGCACTCTCCCCTCTCTCTAAAGCCTGCTGCCGTTCTCTCCGCACTCTCCCCTCTCTCTAACGCCTGCTGCCGTTCTCTCCGCACTCTCCCCTCTCTCTAACGCCCGCTGCTGTTCTCTCCGCACTCTCCCCTCTCTCTAATGCCCGCTGCCGTTCTCTCCGCACTCTCCCCTCTCTCTAACGCCTGCTGCCGTTCTCTCCGCACTCTCCCCTCTCTCTAACGCCTGCTGCCGTTCTCTCCGCACTCTCCCCTCTCTCTAACACCTGTTTCCGTTCTCTCCGCACTCTCCCCTCTCCCCAACACCTGCTGCCGTTCTCTCCGCACTCTCCCCTCTCTCTAAAGCCTGCTGCCGTTCTCTCCGCACTCTCCCCTCTCTCTAACGCCTGCTGCCGTTCTCTCCACACTCTCCCCTCTCTCTAACGCCTGCTGCCGTTCTCTCCACACTCTCCCCTCTCTCTAACGCCCGCTGCTGTTCTCTCCGCACTCTCCCCTCTCTCTAACGCCCGCTGCCGTTCTCTCCGCACTCTCCCCTCTCTCTAACGCCCGCTGCCGTTCTCTCCGCACTCTCCCCTCTCTCTAACGCCTGCTGCCGTTCTCTCCGCACTCTCCCCTCTCTCTAACGCCCGCTGCCGTTCTCTCCGCACTCTCCCCTCTCTCTAACGCCTGCTGCCGTTCTCTCCGCACTCTCCCCTCTCTCTAACGCCCGCTGCCGTTCTCTCCACACTCTCCCCTCTCTCTAACGCCCGCTGCCATTCTCTCCGCACTCTCCCCTCTCTCTAACGCCCGCTGCCGTTCTCTCCGCACTCTCCCCTCTTTCTAACACCTGCTGCCGTTCTCTCCGCACTCTCCCCTCTCTCTAACGCCCGCTGCCGTTCTCTCCGCACTCTCCCCTCTCTCTAACGCCTGCTGCCGTTCTCTCCGCACTCTCCCCTCTCTCTAACGCCCGCTGCCGTTCTCTCCGCACTCTCCCCTCTCTCTAACACCTGCTGCCGTTCTCTCCGCACTCTCCCCTCTCTCTAACGCCTGCTGCCGTTCTCTCCGCACTCTCCCTTCTCTCTCTAACACCTGCTGCCGTTCTCTCCGCACTCTCCCCTCTCTCTAACGCCTGCTGCCGTTCTCTCCGCACTCTCCCCTCTCTCTCTAACACCTGCTGCCGTTCTCTCCGCACTCTCCCCTCTCTCTAACGCCCGCTGCCGTTCTCTCCGCACTCTCCCCTCTCTCTAACACCTGCTGCCGTTCTCTCCGCACTCTCCCCTCTCTCTAACGCCTGCTGCCGTTCTCTCCGCACTCTCCCTTCTCTCTCTAACACCTGCTGCCGTTCTCTCCGCACTCTCCCCTCTCTCTAACGCCTGCTGCCGTTCTCTCCGCACTCTCCCCTCTCTCTCTAACACCTGCTGCCGTTCTCTCCGCACTCTCCCCTCTCTCTAACGCCCGCTGCCGTTCTCTCCGCACTCTCCCCTCTCTCTAACGCCCGCTGCCGTTCTCTCCGCACTCTCCCCTCTCTCCAACGCCCGCTGCCGTTCTCTCCGCACTCTCCCCTCTCTCTAACGCCCGCTGCCGTTCTCTCCGCACTCTCCCCTCTCTCTAACGCCCGCTGCCGTTCTCTCCGCACTCTCCCCTCTCTCTAACGCCTGCTGCCGTTCTCTCCGCACTCTCCCCTCTCTCTAAAGCCCGCTGCCGTTCTCTCCGCACTCTCCCCTCTCTCTAACGCCCGCTGCCGTTCTCTCCGCACTCTCCCCTCTCTCTAACGCCCGCTGCCGTTCTCTCCGCACTCTCCCCTCTCTCTAACGCCTGCTGCCGTTCTCTCCGCACTCTCCCCTCTCTCTAACGCCCGCGGCCGTTCTCTCCGCACTCTCCCCTCTCTCTAACGCCTGCTGCCATTCTCTCCGCACTCTCCCCTCTCTCTAACGCCTGCTGCCGTTCTCTCCGCACTCTCCCCTCTCTCTAACGCCCGCTGCCATTCTCTCCGCACTCTCCCCTCTCTCTAACGCCCGCTGCCGTTCTCTCCGCACTCTCCCCTCTTTCTAACTCCCGCTGCCGTTCTCTCCGCACTCTCCCCTCTCTCTAACGCCCGCTGCCGTTCTCTCCGCACTCTCCCCTCTCTCTAACGCCTGCTGCCGTTCTCTCCGCACTCTCCCCTCTCTCTAACGCCCGCTGCCGTTCTCTCCGCATTCTCCCCTCTCTCTAACACCATCTGCCGTTCTCTCCGCACTCTCCCCTCTCTCTAACGCCTGCCTGCGTACTCTCCGCACTCTCCCCTCTCTCTCTAACACCTGCTGCCGTTCTCTCCGCACTCTCCCCTCTCTCTAACGCCTGCTGCCGTTCTCTCCGCACTCTCCCCTCTCTCTAACACCTGTTGCCGTTCTCTCCGCACTCTCCCCTCTCCCCAACACCTGCTGCCATTCTCTCCGCACTCTCCCCTTTCTCTAACGCCTGCCGTTCTCTCCGCACTCTCCCCTCTCTCTAACGCCTGCTGCCGTTCTCTCCGCACTCTCCCCTCTCTCTAACGCTTGCTGCCGTTCTCTCCGCACTCTCCCCTCTCTCTAACGCCTGCTGCCGTTCTCTCCGCACTCTCCCCTCTCTCTAACGCCCGCTGCCGTTCTCTCCGCACTCTCCCCTCTCTCTAACGCCCGCTGCCGTTCTCTCCGCACTCTCCCCTCTCTCTAACGCCCGCTGCCGTTCTCTCCGCACTCTCCCCTCTCTAACGCCCGCTGCCGTTCTCTCCGCACTCTCCCCTCTCTCTAACGCCCGCTGCCGTCCTCTCCGCACTCTCCCCTCTCTCTAACGCCCGCTGCCGTTCTCTCCGCACTCTCCCCTCTCTCTAACGCCCGCTGCCGTTCTCTCCGCACTCTCCCCTCTCTCTAACGCCCGCTGCCGTTCTCTCCGCACTCTCCCCTCTCTCTAACGCCCGCTGCCGTTCTCTCCGCACTCTCCCCTCTCTCTAACGCCCGCTGCCGTTCTCTCCGCACTCTCCCCTCTCTCTAACGCCCGCTGCCGTTCTCTCCGCACTCTCCCCTCTCTCTAACGCCCGATGCCGTTCTCTCCGCACTCTCCCCTCTCTCTAACGCACGCTGCCGTTCTCTCCGCACTCTCCCCTCTCTCTAACGCCCGCTGCCGTTCTCTCCGCACTCTCCTCTCTCTCTAACGCCCGCTGCCGTTCTCTCCGCACTCTCCCCTCTCTCTAACGCCCGCTGCCGTTCTCTCCGCACTCTCCCCTCTCTCTAACGCCCGTTGCCGTTCTCTCCGCACTCTCCCCTATCTCTAACGCCCGCTGCCGTTCTCTCCGCACTCTCCCCTCTCTCTAATGCCCGCTGCCGTTCTCTCCACACTCTCCCCTCTCTCTAACGCCCGCTGCCGTTCTCTCCCCTCTCTCTAACGCCCGCTGCCGTTCTGTCCCCTCTCTCTAACACCTTTGCTGCTGACACAAGCAATACCCAATCTGGTATTCACCTCACTCTACCGATTACATCTCACATCTCAGGGAGGGAGGGAGGGAGAGAGGGAGAGAGGGAGAGAGGGAGAGAGGGAGAGAGGGAGAGAGGGAGAGAGGGAGAGAGGGAGAGAGGGAGAGAGGGAGAGAGGGAGATTTGACACAGACGTTAAAATGAAACCACCCAATGCAGCCTGATATAATAGTCTTCTTGTGTGCTAGATATAACATATGAAGGTTAAAGCCTATTGTTATTTTAGTAGGAGAACTGGTTCAACAAGTCCCCCTTTCTAAAGTGTACAGTATAACCTGATACAAGGCGCTTTGTTAGTTAGCCCCAATACAGGCTTGTTGCTTCATTCTGTCAATACCAGGTACACATGATGGAAATACTGCTAATTGTGAGAAGCATGGTTTTTGTATTCTGTAGACCAGGGGTGGACACGAACCCTGTCCTCAAGGGTCACCAACAGGCCAGGTTTTAAGGATATCCCCACTTCAGCACAGGTGGTTCAATCAGTGGCTCAGTCAACAACCACCTGTGCTGAAGCAGGGATATCATTAAAACCTGAGCTGGTGGTGGCCCTTGAGGACTGGCGTTGGCCACCTCTGCTGTAGACTAAATGTATTCTAAGGCTGAGCTTATAGTGCCGGCGACATTGACGGCGACGTGACCGGTGGTGTCACCCGTCGCCATCGCGGTCTCAAAAGTTGTAATTGAGTTTTTGCGATGTCGCTGGCTGCAAGGGGCGGTGACGTCATGTAGAGGCGATGTGATTGGCTTATTGCAGTCACGTGGTGCGGCCGTCGCGGTAAGTATCAAAATCCATTGATTTCAGTGATTGTGGTCGCTGTGTCGCGCCCACTATAGGCGCACGTGACGGATTACATTGACTTGTTTTGACGCGGCGCGCCGACGCCGTCGCTGTAGCCGGGACTATAAGCGCAGCCTTACAAGTCCATTTGTATACAAACAAAACATACATTACTTGTGTGGGTTGTTTTCTAGCCTAAGGTGATGAAGATGAATGAGAAATCCCTCCCCACACTCCTGGAGGCTGTTACAGAGGGCAACCTGGAGGCTGTTACAGAGGGTAACCTGGAGGCTGTTACAGAGGGTAACCTGGAGGCTGTTACAGAGGGTAACCTGGAGGCTGTTACAGAGGGCAACCTGGAGGCTGTTACAGAGGGTAACCTGGAGGCTGTTACAGAGGGTAACCTGGAGGCTGTTACAGAGGGTAACCTGGAGGCTGTTACAGAGGGTAACCTGGAGGCTGTTACAGAGGGCAACCTGGAGGCTGTTACAGAGGGTAACCTGGAGGCTGTTACAGAGGGTAACCTGGAGGCTGTTACAGAGGGTAACCTGGAGGCTGTTACAGAGGGTAACCTGGAGGCTGTTACAGAGGGTAACCTGGAGGCTGTTACAGAGGGTAACCTGGAGGCTGTTACAGAGGGTAACCTGGAGGCTGTTACAGAGGGTAACCTGGAGGCTGTTACAGAGGGTAACCTGGAGGCTGTTACAGAGGGCAACCTGGAGGCTGTTACAGAGGGCAACCTGGAGGCTGTTACAGAGGGTAACCTGGAGGCTGTTACAGAGGGCAACCTGGGTGCAATCACTGAAAGCTACTGTGCTGCTCACCCCAACCTCGGCCACGTGAACGTTCAGCACCCCGAGTCTGGAAACACAGGCCTGATACTAGCTGCTGTAGGAAACCTTCCAGAGGTAATAGTATCGTCCTGTTACATCTGCTAACGAGCCGGGTACTTCCTGTAGCGTAGACTTCCGTGGAATATGTTACACACATTACTGTAAGTGTATCCAGAGGACAACTATGCAGATACTACTGTAATCGTGCAGGGTAAACAAGAAACAAAACTGTTTTCTAAACAGAACAATATAATAATGTGCGGAGCAATAACATTACACGCCGAGCAATATCATTACACGCAGAGCAATATCATTACACGCAGAGCAATAACATTACATGCAGAGCAATATCATTACACGCAGAGCAATATCATTACACGTAGAGCAATAACATTACATGCAGAGCAATAACATTACATGCAGAGCAATAACATTACACGCAGAGCAATATCATTACATGCAGCGTAATATCATTACACGCAGAGCAATATCATTACACGCAGAGCAATAACATTACATGCAGAGCAATAACATTACATGCAGAGCAATAACATTACACGCAGAGCAATATCATTACAAAACAATAACATTACATGCAGAGCAATATCATTACATGCAGAGCGATAACATTATATGCAGAGCAATATCATTACATGCAGAGCAATAACATTACATGCAGATTAATAACATTACATGCAGAGCAATAACATTACACGCAGAGCAATATCATTACACGCAGAGCAATAACATTACACGCAGAGCAATAACATTACACGCAGAGCAATATCATTACACGCAGAGCAATAACATTACATGCAGAGCAATAACATTACACGCAGAGCAATATCATTACACGCAGAGCAATATAATTGCAGAGCAATATCATTATATGCAGGGCAATAACATTACATGCAGAGCAATATAATTACATGCAGAGCAATAACATTACATGCAGAGCAATATCATTACATGCAGAGCAATATCATTACATGCAGAGCAATAACATTACATGCAGAGCAATAACATTACATGCAGAGCAATATCATTACATGCAGAGCAATATCATTACACGCAGAGCAATATCATTACATGAAGAGCAACAACATTACACGCAGAGCAACAACATTACACGCAGAGCAACAACATTACACGCAGAGCAATAACATTACATGCAGAGCAATATCATTACATGCAGAGCAATAACATTACACGCAGAGCAATAACATTACACGCAGAGCAATATCATTACACGCAGAGCAATATAATTGCAGAGCAATAACATTACACGCAGACCAATATCATTACACGCAGAGCAATATAATTGCAGAGCAATGTCATTATATGCAGAGCAATAACATTACACAGCAATAATATTACACGCAGAGCAATATCATTACACGTAGAGCATTAACATTACACGCGGAGCAATAACATTACACGCGGAGCAATAACATTACACGAGGAGCAATAACATTACACAAGGAGCAATAACATTACACGAGGAGCAATAACATTACATGCAGAGCAATATCATTACACGCAGAGCAATAACATTACACGAGGAGCAATAACATTACACGAGGAGCAATAACATTACATGCAGAGCAATATCATTACACGCAGAGCAATAACATTACACGAGGAGCAATAACATTACATGCAGAGCAATATCATTACACGCAGAGCAATAACATTACATGCAGAGCAATAACATTACACGCAGAGCAATATCATTACACGCAGAGCAATAACATTACACGCAGAGCAATATCATTACACGCAGAGCAACAACATTACATGCAGAGCAATATCATTACATGCAGAGCAATAACGTTACATGCAGAGCAATAACATTATATGCAGAGCAATAACATTACATGCAGAGCAATAACATTACATGCAGAGCAATAACATTACACGCAGAGCAATATCATTACACGCAGAGCAATATAATTGCAGAGCAATAACATTACACGCAGACCAATATCATTACACGCAGAGCAATATAATTGCAGAGCAATGTCATTATATGCAGAGCAATAACATTACACAGCAATAATATTACACGCAGAGCAATATCATTACACGTAGAGCATTAACATTACACGCGGAGCAATAACATTACACGCGGAGCAATAACATTACACGAGGAGCAATAACATTACATGCAGAGCAATAACATTACATGCAGAGCAATATCATTACACGCAGAGCAATAACATTACATGCAGAGCAATAACATTACACGCAGAGCAATATCATTACACGCAGAGCAATATCATTACACGCAGAGCAATAACATTACACGCAGAGCAATATCATTACACGCAGAGCAATAACATTACACGCACAGCAATAACATTACATGCAGAGCAACAACATTACATGCAGAGCAATAACATTACATGCAGAGCAATATCATTACACGCAGAGCAATAACATTACACGCAGAGCAATATCATTACACGCAGAGCAATAACATTACACGCACAGCAATAACATTACATGCAGAGCAACAACATTACATGCAGAGCAATAACATTACATGCAGAGCAATATCATTACATGCAGAGCAATAACATTACATGCAGAGCAATAACGTTACATGCAGAGCAATAACATTACATGCAGAGCAATAACATTACACGCAGAGCAATATAATTGCAGAGCAATAACATTACACGCAGAGCAATAACATTACATGCAGAGCAATAACGTTACATGCAGAGCAATAACATTACATGCAGAGCAATAACATTACACGCAGAGCAATATCATTACACGCAGAGCAATATAATTGCAGAGCAATATCATTACATGCAGAGCAATAACATTACATGCAGAGCAATAACGTTACATGCAGAGCAATAACATTACATGCAGAGCAATATCATTACACGCAGAGCAATATAATTGCAGAGCAATATCATTACATGCAGAGCAATAACATTACATGCAGAGCAATAACATTACATGCAGCGTAATATCATTACACGCAGAGCAATAACATTACATGCAGCGTAATATCATTACACGCAGAGCAATAACATTACATGCAGCGTAATATCATTACACGCAGAGCAATATCATTACACGCAGAGCAATAACATTACATGCAGAGCAATAACATTACACGCAGAGCAATATCATTCGGCCGTGAAGAGGTTGAAACATCTGTAGACTGCAGTATTCAACATCTTCTGGACGCTACAAAGTTGGCGGGTGGTCTCCCTTTCCCTTGTCGGTGCCCCTCTCTTCTGCAGCCTTCCCATGATTGTCTCTTTCATTTCACGCAGGTGGTTGCTCTTCTTTTGGAGCACGGAGCAGATGTTACCCTGTGCAACCACAGCCATCAGACAGCTGTCCATGTGGCTAATGCAGACATCCAGGGCCTACTGCTGTCCGCGGTGAGAAGATCCTCTTTCCCCCAGCTGCAGCTGAGCCAGGCAGCCTGGCAAGGAGACCTGCAGATCCTGCAGCACTTGCTGGTCAGTGCACACGGGCAAGTTATTGTTTTGTTTCGCATCAGCAAGACATAGGTATGGGGGGAAATGACCAGAGTCACATGGACTCAGACCAGAACTACTCTCCCAACATTCAGAAAGCAAGATGGAAAGATGGAAAGATGGGAAGATGGGAAGATGGGACCCCCTGTTAAACGTTGTGTAAAATCAGCATTTATTATTGGTTTTGTTTTATTGTGTGAACAGTGAAAAAGGATGGAGACAATGAATGCTGGTGTTTATCAGCGCATGTATTGTTACTTTCCTATCCCTCTTATGTTGCCTTTGTCTCCTACCTGTGTCTGGGCAGCTACAAGAGCTGGAACTCAATAGAAAAGAATGCTGGGCGTCTCCGGACCTGAACGGTTCATTTCAGGTCCCAGGACCCCATACTGCTCAAGAGACTTACCTGGAAAGGTAACACTGGGGCAGGGGGAACAAAATGGATATAAATCTCCCGTGCAAAGGCTGGTACAGGGGCGGCCAACTCCAGTCCTCAAGGGCCACCAACAGGCCAGGTTTTCAGTATATCCCTACTTCAGCACAGGTGGCTCAATCAGTCAAAGACTGAGCCATCTGTGCTGAAGCTAGGACAGATTAATCCACCTGTACTGAAGCAAGGATATCCTGAAAACCTGGCCCGTTGCTGGCCCTTGAGGGCTGGAGTTGGTCCCCCTTGCACCGGTATAATAGAGCGGCAGGACAGGACACCACACACATTTCCCTTCACCTGTTGCCGTATTGAGAAGTCCAGATCAGGAACGGAAGGATTCTCTCTGAGTGTGCCGGTGCATATACTTTTGTAAATGTCCCGTGCTACATCGCCCAATAGGAAGCCGTAACGTCATCAGTCGTGGCTTCCTATTGGCCCGTGTCACGCAAGGAATTTAAATACCAGGAAGTAACCAGCAGCACCTTTCTAACTATGATTCTTGGGAAGACTGGAGTGGAAATTAACACGGTTCAGCTTTGGGGACCCCCTGCACCCCACCTATGAAAAGAAACAAACGGATGGGGGGGGGGGGAGTAAGGCGTGAATTGTTCCTTTAACCAGAAGCTGATTGGGTGGGGGGCTTTTAATGTGTTTTTCTGTTATAACGTAGAAATATATATATATTTTTTTTTTATATTTTTTTAATTAAGATTACAGAACAATCTCTGGATATTAACATTCAGAATCAACAAGGACTTACTCCTCTGATGTTGGCAGTGAGACATGCAGACCTGTTTGAAAACCTTCCCATGGTGACAGACTACCGACCTCTGGCTGTGTTGGAGGAACTTCTTGAACACGATGCGTAAGTCAAACTATAAATAGCCAGGGTAGGAAAATATTATCTCTTGTCTTTAGGGGATACTGCAAATCCCCTTTGGGACAGAAAGCTGGTATTGTTTGGTGTGTGCGTGACATGGAAATGCCGGGTTTTGCACCGTCTTCACTCATGAAAACCATGGAAACATTGTTCTGCTGCGTCAGAAAAAACACGTATTAGGAACAATCTTTGGACCACAGTTTGGCATCTGGGTGCTGTGAGTTTGGGGAAAAGTTGCTGCACAGGAAGTGGGAGCGGAGAAGTGAGGAGTATATATTAGCACAGCTTTGGAGATACACATGGAGATATCAGAGAAGGAAAACAGTATAAAAGGTGAAAGAGCATCAGCAATAAATGCAATAATATCATATATATTTTTAAAATATTAGTGTAACGTGTGTGTGTGTGTGTGTGTGTGTGTGTGTGTGTGTGTGTGTGTGTGTGTGTGTGTGTGTGTGTGTGTGTGTGTGTGTGTGTGTGTGTGTGTGTGTGTGTGTGTGTGTGTGTGTGTACACTCACTCACTTAAAAATGACTGCACTCTCCAGAAAAAAAACCTGCCTTTGAAGGTGGGCTATCGTGCCGGTTAAACTGATAATGCAAAGAGTTGTATAGCAAAATATACACAAAATACCGGCACTGACATGTTGAAGTAAATAAAGATGTGTTTATTCATAAAACACCAAGTATCGTTCCCTAGAGGTCCCTTCGGGAGAAGGAGTGGCTCGGTGAGTAAACGACACTGACTGGCACTGAGAGTTTGAAGCAGGGGAGCCTGGTTCAATTCCTGGTGTCGGCTCCTTGTGATCTTGGGCAAGTCACTTTATCTCCCTGTGCCTCAGGCACCAAAAACATAGATTGTAAACTCCACGGGGCAGGGACTTGTGTCTGCAAAATGTCTCTGTAAAGCACAACGTAAAACTAGCAGCGCTATACAAGAACATGCTATTATTATTATTATTATTATTATTATTATTATTATTTTGCTATGCATACATACACATACACACACACACATACACATACTACATACATACATACACACACATACACATACACACACACATACATACACATACACATACATACATACATACATACACACACATACATACACATATACATACACATACATACATATATATATATATATATATATATATATATATATACACACACATACATATATATACACACATACATACATACATACACATACATACATACACATACAAAAAAAGAAATTCATAGTTTGTCAGTAAAAGATCTGAAAGATGGGTGGGTAGCCGTGTTGGTCCTTTCTTCCATGATACCCGATGAAGGACCCTGAGAGGTGGGATAGTTTGTAACATATCAACTACTTGTTTGTCCAATAAAAGGTATCATACCCCCTCCCCCCTCTCCTCCTTTGTTACTACTCAGTAAACGTTCACATTTATTCCATCTGGTACAAAAACGGGTCAAGTTTGATGGTGTTCTGAAATGTGGTCCATTTTGAACCCGTTTTTGTACCAGATGGAATAATTGGGACTTTTTCTGACAAACTGAGTGAGTTCTGGGGATTCCTTTTTCCTGCGTATGGGATTTTGAGCTGGAGGGGGGATCCCCGGTCCATCTACGCGCGCCCGAGCTAAGTAACCCTGAGCTGTTTGGATTGTCTCGATTGGTTGAGTATCGTGTGTGTGTGTGTGTGTGTATGAGAGAGTGTGTGTGTGCGTGTGTGCGTGTGTGCGTGTGTGTGTGTATGAGAGACTGTGTGTGTGTGTGTGTGTGTGTGTGTGTGTGTGTGTGTGTGTGTGTGTGTGTGTGTGTGTGTGTGTGTGTGTGTGTGTGTGTGTGTGTGTGTGTGTGTGTGTGTGTGTGTGTGTGTGTGTCAATAGTATTGGCACTGTAGTGAAAAAAGCAGATACGGTGGGAAGAGTTCACTGTTTGCTTGTCAGTGTGAATGCCACTTTTTAACTATGTTTTGTATTATAGAAACCCCAGACTGTGTGATTATAGTGGGAAATCAGCAATGCACTACGCATCGAGAGACAAAGGTTCCACAACACAGCAGCTGATCGATGTATTGGCCAAGTCTATATGTAGACCAGGTATTTGATCAAACATATCCACCGCTCTGGTGCTGGTCTTACCGTCTATCCTACGGACATTGACAAACAGAAGGTAGATACGTCTGTCCTGTGAATGAAGTTCCCAGTATTTTTATTTCCCTGACACAATAAAGAAAAAGTGGCCGCCGGGCGTGGTCTGCTTATAAAGTATTTATCATGGTAAGTTTGTATTGTTTCATTTTGCTTTCACAGAAACACAAGATGAAGCCTTCTGCGACTTTTGTCCCAACACAAAGCCTCCTTTATCCGACAGGCATACAGCGACTGCAGAACAGACGAGAACCGTCATTCAGAGCTGCAGCCACAGCACCGAGGTAAGCTGCTTTAGTACGAGGAGTGTGTGGCAGAGCTAGTCACTCGGGGTTCATTAACTAGCGCAATGTTTTAGTAGCTCTGTGATCCTGGAGGACACTAGATCTTTCGCAGGTTACTTTTTATTGGCTTTACCCGATTCCTCATGTGTGTTTATTCTTCGTTTTAGCAGTGGTCACGGGTCAAGAAAAAGTAGTGGTTGTGTGATGTGTTTTACTTAGTACAGAAAATAAAAATTCCAAGCGTGGTGCATTTGCATGTCTCAGACAGGTCTGCAACCCTGTCTTTCCCTATTATCACTTAGCAAACAGTGCTTACACTGCAGCCAGGGATTCTGGGTAATGACATGCAAATGAGCACAGCGCATCACTCTTTATTTCTTATCCATTGTAACATGGAAACCTATAAGCTTTATTGCAGAACAGCTCAATCCTTCTAAACACGGAGGTGATTAACACCATTTAAAAAAAAGGCTGCTTTAAGGTTGTAGGATTTATAAGCTTCTTTGAGTAAGACTCTCCTCATATCGGTATTTGTATGTGCACACTTGCAGAAGAAACCGCCGAGGTTTTGAAGACTGGTTTATTAAGCCATTTCTCCCTGCATTGCAGAGGTAAATGAGAATTTTCAGATAGTGTTAAAGACCTGCAAAGTGGCCATACCTTGGTGGGGCTGCAGGCTTATAACGCTTTGGCCAAAGAGTTTTACTAAATGACCCTTATGAGAAGACAGGCAGAACAGATAAGTATTTAACTATATAATTTGTCATATTGGATGTAGCACTGGCGATGTTTGTCTTTTGTTTGAAAGCTCTGCACACAATCATTTAATCTAATGCTGGTCGGTCCCCTAAATGGTATTGCATCTGCAACAACCCTACATTTGTCCAGGATCAATACAGCTACTAGAACGGCCAGCTATGTGCACACTTGGTAAATTGTATTATGTGATTGTATCTTGCTCCTTTTTTAATGCGCTGCAGAAAATGTTGGTGCATAATATGAATACAATATTTCCTTCATTCACTGCTAGAGAAGTCTGTCCCCGCAACACCCCAATAAAAGGGTAGAGATCCATTAATCGTTTAAGTTGGGGGGGGGGGGGGTAGCTTCCCTTCTAACCCCTTCAGAGCTATTTGCCAATAAATTCTGCGTTTGAGCAGAACACATTTGAAAGATATTTAACTTTTATATATACAGGGGATTGGATTCTGCATCAACTGAATACTGGGGGTGCACTCAGGGATAATAGTACTTAGGAAACTATGAGAAAACAGAGTCCCTGTTTGGATATGTACTCCACCTTATATGTGTAAATTTACACATATAATGTGGAGTGCATATCCAAGCAGGGACTCTGTTTTCTCATAGTTTCATATTGAACTTGGACGCAGAAAGTGCTCGCATATATTATCAGTGATAGATCTCTCCTGAAGTCTGTGGCTTTTCTATCTAAAGTCAATTTTGAAGAGTTTGGCAACAGCCGCTGAAATAATGGGCCCCCAGAGATGAGAAATGGGAACGTGAGGCCCTTATGTAAATGCCATATCTATTTACGGATATTCTGCACAGAGATAAGGTTTGTAGATGGTTCTCCAGCAGTACTTAGTAGTTGGATGAATAGGTTATTTTATCAGGTAAGTAACACAAACATGCTATGGCCATTTTATTTGTGGATGTGGGATAACCAGAATTGCTTTTGAAACAGGCAGAGGGATATCGGGAGAATTGTGCTTACTTTGTTTCTCATAGCACTAGACTGTCACTGCTGGCTGTAAAGCATCTGTGTCTTGTGTAATGATAACTCATGCATATCGTGTTAAAACAGATGGCTGGCACCATGCTCGGAGAGTCACAGATCATGTCACGTCTCCAGTATTAACTAATTGCCAAACAAAACAATCCTATTACAAAGAGCAGACACAATGCCACACCAAGTAAGAACAGAAATAGTACGGGGCGCAGAACATGTCAACGTTTATACATGAAGTATTCCTTTAAACAGGGCTGGGCAAGTCCTGTCCTCAAGGGCTACCAACAGGCCAGGTTTTCAAGATATCCGTGCTGCAGCACAGGTGGCTCAGTCAAAGACTGCACCACCTGTGCTGAAGCAGGGATATTCTGAAAACCTGGCCTGTTGATGGATCTTCAGGACTGGACTTGCCCATCCCTGCTTTAGAGAAATGTATAAGTTTACGTCATTACTGCAGTTTTTTTGCAGGCCATTAAATAGGTTTTAATCCTTGCACTGTCCGGAGGTTAAATGCTTAAGTAAAACCCAATACTTTAAAAAGACAACGAAACAAGTGTGTGCAAAGAATTATTTTTTGTTTACAGAATTCACAAATTGTACTAATTATTTCACTTTATGATTTCCTTTTGGAGTTTGGTCGTGATGCAATGTCCAGTGTCAACATAAGCGAGGAAGTTATTTGTAATCGGGAATCAAACACTGGAACGTCAAGAGCAGGTAAACAGAAGAAAATCGTGTCTACCAAGCTGTAGTCCTAATCTGAAAATTCGTGGCCAATGTGGACTAGATCAGGGGCTCTCACCTCCCCCCCAACAGGTTTTAATGATTTCCCAGCTTCAGAACAGGTGGCTCAGTCAGACTAAGCCACTGATTGAGCCAGCTGTGCTGAAGCTGGGATGTCCTTAAAACCTGACCTGTTGAGGGAGAAGGGGGAGGGGCGGGGGTCTTGAGAACTGGAGTTGAGCACCTCTGGACTAGATAATAATATACATAACATTCAAAACGTTGAAGGTGCCAAAGATTAATGACTTAAGTGCTATACCTTATTCATCTTAACCTCCAACAGATAAGTGAGGAATAGAAAAAATCTGATTAAGGACAAAACGATCATTTAAATGCAAAGTGGGAACTATCTTAAAAATTAGGGACTGCATTCCTGCTCTCACTACTACAGTATTTTTAAGATTAATAAAAGCAGGCTTGTTGTATTTTATTCCGCACTAAGGGTGAATCAAATGCATTCTTACATAGACTGTAATCGTAAATGTATTGCCCAAGATGTGACCAGGTTCTTCTGTTCCTTCAAAATGTGCTCTAGCTCTGAAAAAAAATCAGCATCTAGTCTGAGCACAGGTGATGGCGCCTGCACTGTAACGGAGATAAGAGTATTGCGGTAGAAACGTTGGCATGAAATGTGTAAATCTTTCAGAGGGACTCATTTATTAGATGTATTATTAGGTCAGGATCACCTCAAGACAGGAGATTTTGTTCCAAGTATATCTGATTCCTTTGCCAAAATAAGAATGTTCCCTAAGGGTTAGCAATGTTTAGTGTATCTGAGCCCTGGAGGGGTCTCTTCAGCCCCCAATTCCCTTTTTAACAGGAACGTTCACCTGTTAGGCAGCATCTCCAGAAAAGCAGGATTTAAGCAAATACACGAACCCTCAAGAACTGTTATTGCATTCATTTATACTTGGCTTCAGCTAGCTACATTTAGACATGGATGATTGCTAAGAGCATGAAACAGGGTTAGGTTTCCTTAATATTTACATGAAACATTCTTTAGTAAAGATCACTGCTTAATCACCGTGTAATACGTTCCAGATGCTACAATCCTTCTAGACTTCCAAAACGCAAGCTCAGCTCGTCATGAAATGGGGAAGGCTTACAAAGTGTGTGATGTGTAAGTAATGCTTTTATGGCATGGTACAACCATCAGGATAAGGAATATCTGTGCTATTTCCCAACAAGAAATACACGGAGGTTGGAAGTGGTTTTGCAGAAGGTTGTTGGTGTGTAATTGGAAACACACACACACACACACACATCAAAATATTTAGTGCACTCCATTTTAATTTCTGTATTTGGTATTATTTTGTTGGGGGTAAAGGTCACCCGTGTCAAACAATCCGAGACAGAAACTATTATCGGAAGGTTTAAAAAAAATATATGGTCCGAAGCAGCTGTATGGGACATTTTTGGCCCAAAATCCCATAACTGCTGCTTTGGACAAACAAGTATAGGCCCTATGACTTTTTATATTAAAATGTATATTTTTAATGGGGGGGGGGGGTGGGTGTTATCCAAACAAATAGAAGGGCAAGGTTCTTACAGGGGCATCGGATGTAAATCTGTGGTTTGTGAAAATGTTCCGTTATTTCAGCTTCAAATCTCTGTGTTTCAGCCAGAAGACCTCATTACCTAGAGTCTATGGTGCTAGACTATGGAACACTGACCCTTTTTCAAATGACGTGGCCCCGCAGTTCAAGATTAAACGGCACACTTCACTGCCTCCTTTCCATCTGAATAAAGATGAAAATGCAAAACAGATCAAGAGTTTTGGCCTGGGTTACTATGGTCAAGGATCTCGCTCTGAACCCAACATCTCACAATCTCTCCTTGGACTAGATCCTCTTAGAGATATCAAAGACATAAAGCACCATATCAAGCAAAGTAATTTCTTTTATTCTTAAACAATACAATGCATTGACTGCTCTTCTGAAGCCTTCCGCTGATCATTGCCCACAGCAGGGGAGGCCGACTCCAGTCTTCAAGGGCAACCACCACGTCAGGTTTTAAAGGATATCCCTGCTTCAGCACAGGTGGCTCAGTTAAGCCATCTGTGCTGAAGAAGGGATATCCCCAATACCTGGCTTGTTGGTGGCCCTTAAGGATTGGAGTTCGCAACCCCCTGGCCTACAGGTTTCCAAAAATATTTGGGGGTAAAAAAAAACCACCGGGAGATTCTCTGAAAACAGGAAACACGGTGTGAATACCATCTCTAGACACCAGAAAACACGAAATAATCACTTTCTTTAGATGAAACTAAACACAATTTACCATCTATGTATTTGGCAGAAATTGCCCAAAGTAATCGTTTACATACTGGCATAGTTTGGCACTAAGAGTATTATTGTAGGAGCGATGCGGTCATTTATATAGTGTGCATATTCAAGACAGAGGCAGAGTCACAAGATGATGGTGTGTGTGGTCCCACAGGGGTGCAGTGAATAAAAAGGTCAGCAGTCAAATCGCTTCATTTCACAGCTAGCTGTTTTATTAGTCTTCTCATGATCCAATAATATGTAGCATTCATCCGACATGCCAGATAATCACATTATTCACTGTGCCTTCCCATGTCCCTACATTTTGGTTTATCTTCTTCCATGGTGGTTGCATCTTCTATTCTGCAAATATATCTATAATTAGAGAAAAATAAAATAGGTTTTCTTTCTTGTTTTTAAGGATTAAGTACACCTGACTCAACAAGCATTAGCAACGAGGTAAGAAGGTACAGTCAAAATATATATTTTTGAAAACAGTGAATTACACTTTTGTAGTGTTTGAGTATATGGGACTTTATTGAGGGGCTTAGAATTCTGATTGGGGGTAAATCTAGATCTGCCAAAGTGGTCCTCCTGGCTGTTTTGGCCCTAAACACCCTTATAAACAGGATTTGGCCTGAAAACCACCCGAACAGCCACGGTAGCAGATAACGTCTAAGCCATGTACAAGCATACCCCGCATTAACGTACGCAATGGGACCGGAGCATGTATGTAAAGCAAAAATGTACTTAAAGTGAAGCACTACCTTTTTCCACTTATCGATGCTTGTACTGTACTGCAATCGTCATATACGTGCATAATAGTCTCCCTGTTTGCGCACAGCTTCGGTACAGGTAGGGAGCTGGTATTGCTGTTCAGGACGTGATGACAGGCGCTTGCGTGAGCTGCCGTTTGCCTATTGGGCGATATGTACTTACTCGCGAGTGTACTTAAAGTGAGTGTCCTTAAAGCGGGGTATGCCTGTATTAGTGTTTCTCCACAGAAAGGCCCAGTTATATCCCATAGCTCTTAGAAGGCAACCAGTGAAGGCACCTACGCATTACTCGTGGCTAGAAGGAACCGTGATAAATGGTGGTCCCAGACCAAACTTTTCTTGGCCACTCAAACACAGGACTGGAATTGTAGTTTTTTTTTTTTTTTTTAAGTCTGGAAGACGTAATCCTAGAAACCAACGCCGACAAATATCAGTGCATCCGGTGCCTCAACATACAAAATTAAATAATATACTCTTTCATTTACAGCTAAACAGAACACTAAGGCACCAAATCACCTAATTACAACCAAGTATAGAATTACCATCTTCAAAGCAGTATTTAATGTATTGCCAATTAAATGAAAGTGTATTGTTGGATGTAGTGAAGGATTACCTACATGTAATCTTTGCATGATGTTACGTTCAGTTCAAATTATTGCATGAACCCCGGACTATTATGCTGGCCCCTTGCACTCTTTGGAAATCCCAGCTAACATCACCTCCCTAGATTGTTCTGCAGACTACAGGAAAATATTTGAGATGTGGACAGGACAAGCTAGCACACGGCATGAGTCAGTGTAACAAAGGGAAGGGTGTAACTTATAACCTGTGCAGAAATACTCGGCTATTTCACGCCATAGTAATACAGGGGGCAAAAATACATTTCAAATTAATGCGTCGGTATCTGACAATCTCTAGCGTGGTGCCCCTATTATTTTTTTTGCCAAGAACAAAATCAATATCAAATATATACCACATGCAGCACTTATCACCTGAGATCTGACTCCAAAAGACTGTTCATGCTCCCAAGGCTCAACAAGGTATCCTCTTTCTCTTACCGTGCACCCCAAAACTGGAACAACCTACCGGAGACTCACATCCACCACCAGTCTAAATTCTTTCAAATCTAAGGCTGTCACACATTTTAATCTGGTCTGTAACTGTTTCATACGCCCATAATATATATTATCTCTAACTGTGCATGCAATGTCTTGTATATAATGTATACCCTGTTCACTTATGTAACTGTATTTGTAACCATGTATTATTTGTCATATTAACTATGCCCAGGACATACTTGAAAACGAGAGGTAACTCTCAATGTATTACTTCCTGGTAAAACATTTTATAAATAAATAAATACAATACAATGCCACTTTCAAGTTATGGCAAGTTTTAAAAGAAACATCAGAGGCAATGTTATTTTTCCAATAGTTACCTTCTACAGCAATGCCAATGTATGTGTGTAAATGCAATATAACGGTACCATACCTTAAATAAGGGGTGTTAAACTCCAGTCCTCCCCCCCAAACAGGACATGTTTTCAGGATATCCCAGCTTCAGCATAGGTGGCTCAATCAGAGGCTCAGTCGGAGCCACCTGTGCTGAAGCAGTCTTTGACTGAGCCACCTGTGCTGAAGCTGGGATATCCTGAAAACCTGACCTGTTGGGGGGCTTAAGGAATGGAGTTGCCCACCACTGCCTTAAATGATCTTTTTACGGATTGGATGAAAACATTCTTACGATATGCATTGCATGCACTGGCATAGTGTGAGAATGGCTGTGTTTAAACACACAAAAGATACAACACCTTTTACATATTAAACTGGTGGGGGTGGTGGAGGTTCCTGTAGGATATTTTCCCATTTGTTTTCATTAAGTATTCAAAATATATACTGTATGTTCAAAAAGGACTAAAGACGTCACGAAGTACAGTATTTCATCAGATCGAGCGATAGCTGTTGAGCTTGTTATTGGTTATATTTGCAGCCAGTAATGAATATTTATTATTTTGTATTTCAGCATGTTCTTCGGCCATGCCTGTCTCCTAGAACTGGGAGGCTAACCCCCCTGGAGAACAGCAAGGCCCTAAAAACAGCTGGAAGCAACATTTCATGTGTTATGCAAGCCTTGTTTCCGAATTCAGATACCTTTCCCAAATCATCTCTGGCCTCTGGACGCTTATATGTTCACAGAGATTTGCAGATCTGTAAAGCGTCTTCAGAACATTACAACTCAGAGGGGCTTGTCTTGTCTACATATCCAGCTTACTTAGACAAGGATGACGGTTTCATTTATTCAGAAAGTATGAAACAGAACGATAGAACATATAGTAATGAAGAAATGAATAGAAGAGCTTTAGGATCCGCTAGTGGGAAAGATCAGCTTATACAGGCCTTTGAAAACAAGGATAGTGGGAATGTAGGCAGCATCCACTGTGATGGGACTTCTGGGCTACATGCACATGGAAGGACAGCCACACATGGAAATGGAGAGGAAATTAGTCCGATTTCAAAATCTGAAAGTGCTTTAAGAATAGGAATGTATGAACATGATGAAACGGCGGCAAAGGTGGAAACCACATCCAATGAGGTGTTGCAAAATGGGCCCGAAAATGAAGAGGCTACTAGTCATATTGGTACCGTGCTTGATCATCAAGAAACCTATTCATTAAATAGAACTGTGATCTGCAAAAATGGAATAGCAGAGGAAATCCTAGATGTCTTCAAACCAAGCTCAGAATGTGAAGAGTGTCATGGTCTTTTGGTTCACATCACAGATCATCCAACGGGATACATAAGCTGTTTCAATGGCTCTGCAGTGTGTGATTCATCAAGAAAGGTTACACATGGAACTGTGCCTCTTGTTCACATTACATTCTCCGAGCAAGAGCCTCAGAAGAAATTCAACATTCCTCCTGTTAAGCAATATCTTTTAAAGAGAAAGACCATTGTCTGTGGTGTGCCTCACAACGTTAACCACAGCTTTAACATAATTGCTCAGAGAGAGAATGAGAAGTCTAAGAAAATTAAAAAATATAGAAACAAATCTGCTTCAGATGTCTCCATGAAGCATCAACAAAGACCCGTTCCTAATAGCAAGAAGATCAACTTAAAGGGCGTTCTATTTCCTTCCGTGGGATTTTCTGGCTCTCCTGTGTCCTCAAGACCCTCCAAGAAAGCCCATCATGCAGCACCAAACGGTTCGGGTAAAGCTGTACAAAGATCACAGTTATCTTGTGCAAAAGAAAGATCCCTTTCACCAACTAAAGTCATAGTTCATTCCATTTCCAGGGCCAAGACAGCCCCAGATTTCTTGGACTTGAAATACAGTGACATGTTCATGGAGATAAAGTCACAAAACAAGGGTCCAGGTATTTACGAGATGTTTGGGACACCAATCTATTCTAATGCGAAAGAGTCTACGAAATGTGATAAAGGTCTTCGCAGAGAAGTGGTTTCTGCTCCATCGAATATAAACCCTTCTTCTAGATTAGCCAAGTCAAACGACTGCAGTAAAAAAATACAGAAAAGAACCAACTCCAGAAACAAGAAGAGCACTTCTGTTTTTAACCAAAAACACAAGACTTCAGCAACAAAAGAGAGATCTGGGATTGCAATCCAAAGTAACGTTGAACAAGATAATGCAGTTATTATTTCTGGGACGGACTGGCAAATCAAAACCGTGAAACAAGATGTGTTTCCTAACGGAGATTTAGATCTGGAGTTGTCTGAGGTTTTAGAACCCAATCAGCAAAATATTTATCATTCAGAGTTATCCATAATTAAAGAAGCCACCATGGAGGGCTCGCTCAACATCAACGGGACCTCTGGTAATAGCCAAACCAAGATGCTGCAAGAACTGGAAAATAGTCCTGATGATGCTGAGACTGTCCTCATGGTCCTTTATGACCGTTTCAGCACTCGTGAGCCTCAAGAAGATGACGAAGTTCAAAACTTTCAAGAATTGGAAACGCGTCGCTCTTTACAGACACCTCAGGATTTAAACTCTGGTCCTAAGACGCTGGAAGATGTAATTCAGCTTTTTTGTGATGAGCGCGTTGAAGAACCTAAACTCGAGGACCAGAAAACCATGAGCAACTCCCGCTCTTACGAAATTAATAACAGCGAAAGTCTGGCAAAGTATGGGAAAACCGAAGAAGGGAATTCAGATGCATACACCGTTTCCCAGACTTATGAGAACGTTCACAGCTGTGCAGACAGTGAGCAACAGACTGATGAACTCATTTGTTGTCTAGCAGAAAAACTTTTATCTCTTGATGAAAAAGATTCCAGGCACTACAAAACATTGGGGAGCGCAAGGATAGAAGATGAATTGTCAAACGACAATGACCAGTGTGATGTCATTGGACAGGAAAGACAGATGTGTAATCTGGAAGAGGTAAATATACTGTATATCAAACAAAATTGGTTGAAGGACAGGATGGCTAAAAGCATAACACATTCTACATAATATATTTACCTTTGTCTTATAGAGCGCGCACACACACACACACACACAAAATTGTCCTTTACACACATTCTACATAATATATTTACCTTTGGCTTATAGAAAACGCACGCACGCACGCACGCACGCACGCACGCACACACACACAATTGTCCTTTGAATTGGTAAAATACTGATTTCTCATTAGGAAGCACCTAACATACCAAACAATTTGTAGTGCCAAAAATGCCTTTTAAGTTATCATTAATGTAAACAGTTTATTCTGTCGAACTTGTGGTAAATATCCTGCGTTGAAGTGGTTTTTGCTTCAGCCTTCTTAATCCTGGGCTAGATGTTGAAAACAGTTAGCAATTTAACCACTTGCGTTTTGATTGAGCTATCAAGTGATGTGGAACGCAGGTTGTTTTTCGTACCTTTATAAAAGGTAGCTTACCTCCACAAGTCAATGAGCTAACGAATACAAGATATTACCAGGTCCATAGTGATATTTTCTTGATACAAACATTTAATATAGAAATCTTAGAACGGACTGCAAGACCCAAATGTGTTATGTAGAGCTTGTAGCTAATCCAATTCAGAACTTCCAACTAGTGTTGCAAACTGGCTTCTTCCTAGATGGTTGATGCTTAAAGGCCATTCTGGACGTAACTGGGGACACCCATTTCCTCTCCCCATGTTAAGAGAAAAATCCTTTGCCAATTTAAAATGCTTGGATGTTTGAGTTAAATGGCAGTCTTACTTACATCTGGCTCAAAGCTACAAATAAACTGGCAAGTAGACTGCTACCTGCTATTTGAGACACGGCAAAGGTTGATGGACATCCTTACGCCATCAAAAGAACACCTCCATTTACTGACCCACAAAATTAATGTTAGCAGCCGAATAAAAAGACATCAAACATTTAGATGCAGCAATTCTGCCATCCTTACGATAAAAAAAAAACCCCTGGAGTGCATGGGTAGTACCACATTATTTTTAAATTTTTTTTTTTTTTTAAAAAGAGAGCTTTGATGGATATTTTACCTAAAACCCAGGGCACCCAAGTAAAACGCAGTTTTTGTTTTTTAAATGAGCACAACCTCTGGACTCCAGGTGGTCTGGGTTTAATATAAGGGACAAAACGGACAAAACAGACAAAACAGACAAAAAAAAAAAAGTTAACAGTAGTGCGGATTTATGCTTCAAAAAGCAGTGAAAGAAATGCATAAAAGAAATAAATAGGTCCATATCCCATGACTTCTTAAACATTTTCTGGGATCAGTTAATAAAATTAAAAAACAAAAAAAATCAAATAAAGGACTGTCAGACAGCATTATTCACGGTGACCCCCCTCTTCTCTTTCCATGAAGGGTCCTCCAGTCCAAAGGCAGCAAATTCTTTCCATCCTGTAATACCTTCCAAGTCAACTACTGCACATGGAAATACAGGCTTCTTCTCTTCCTATTCAGATCCAGCCATGGTGGGGACAATTTTGGTGCACTTGATAATTCTTCCCTCGGTTGTAGAACTAAGGAAAAAAATAATATATAGTATAAGTACACACACACACACAATGAGTCTCATTGTAACGATAAAGTAAACACGGGTTTGTGGAACGTTTGGCATCCTGTAATAATACTAGGGGTCTTTATTTTTTATTTAACAGACTAATAACGGCGCAAGTCAAAATTCCAACAGTATTTCAAACTCTCTCAACGTTACTGAAAATATTATCTCTGAACTCAACCTGAATAATGCTGGTTCTACGAATTGGACCAAAGGAGAAGTGCTGGGGAAAGGTGCATATGGAACGGTAAAGTAAACTAAAGCTGTATACTATACTTAACTGGTAAATCTTATATTTAGTGATGGTGGTGTTATTAGTGATATGGTTTTAATGAAGCAGTTCATGATTAAGAGTCAACTCCAGCCTATGAAAATAAACATGATGCAGAGTATAGTGACAACTCAGGTCCTCACAAAATCATCTTTAAGTGGTACCTATACCTCATGCGTTATAGTGCAGCAGTGGCACTTCTGGTGGTGTATAGATGTGGATAGGCAGGAGGTACTTATTAGGGGCGGCCAACACCAGTCCTGAAGTGCCACCAACAGGTGAGGTTTAAAGGATATCCCTGCTTCAGCACAGGTGTCTCAGTCAACCGGTAACCACTAATAAAATCAGATTGGGTTTTACATTCAGTTCATTGAAATTGTGCAAACACGAATGGGCACTTCAATAGCACTTCAATAGCCAAAGATGGCTTTTTTATTTGGCTGACAGAATATATATATCTTACGGACATGCTTTTGAGAGCTACACTATTCTCTTTCTTGGGTATATATAGTTTAATATATGCAAATTGATGCTTTCAAGTCTTATTGCGGAAAGCACAGTAACAAATATGCAATTACTAGTGTGCTAGGCTACTTAGGGATATTATGTAATTTAGGAATTAAAGAAAATCCTAGCTGCAATATGTATATTTTTAAAATGAAGATATAAACACACACAGTGTGCCATTTAATGTACCTGAACTGTAAAATAAATGCAGATATTAATATGTACAATCTGAAAATGTATGTTTAAGCTAAAGAGCTCACTTTATATCATACTGTGTGACTAATTTAGGAATACACATGTGCTTCACAACAGGTATACTGCGGTCTTACTAGCCATGGACAATTAATAGCCGCTAAACAGGTTGTTTTGGATGCTTCAGAACCAGCCATGGCACAAAAAGAATATAAAAAACTTCAAGAAGAAGTCGACTTGCTGAAAATACTAAAGAATGTGAATATTGTGGGATATTTGGGGACCTGCCTACAAGATAACATCGTGACCATTTTTATGGAATTTGTACCAGGAGGTTCAATTTCTAGTATTCTGAAACGTTTTGGGCCACTATCGGAAATAGTATTCATTAAATACACCAAACAAATCGTACAAGGTATTGCCTATCTTCACGATAACCGGGTCATCCACAGAGACATAAAGGGAAATAACATCATGCTTATGCCAAATGGTGTGATAAAGCTGATTGACTTTGGATGTGCAAAACGCTTGACATGTGTAAATATGAGCGGGACGCACAGTGAAATGCTGAAGTCTATGCACGGGACGCCATACTGGATGGCACCAGAAGTAATCAATGAGTCTGGACACGGAAGGAAGTCGGATATATGGAGTGCTGGCTGCACGGTGTTCGAAATGGCAACAGGAAAACCACCATTGGCCCACATGCACAAGATGGCAGCCATGTTCTACATTGGCGCCCAAAGAGGACTCATGCCCACTCTCCCCGATTATTTCTCAAAGAAAGCAAGAGACTTTGTAAACTTATGTTTAACCAGGTATGTGCGGGAATTTACTTTCTTCTTTTCAATTCACATTTGTTGGTCATGGTTTAACCTGCTTAATGTTGAACATAATGTGCCCACATGCCTTAAACAGCCATTGACATTTTGTTACCGCTTTATAGATGTTGCAGTGTAAAACCATTGCAGATATAAACCAATTGGTGCAATGGTTTGTAGATTCTTTGTAGGCCATCATACCTCTGGCAGGAGTGGCCAACTCCAGTCCTCAAGGTCAGGTTTTAAGGATATCCCTGCTTCAGCACATGCAGCTCAGTCCTTGACGGAGCCACCTGTGCTGTAGCAGGGATATCCTTAAAACATGACCAGATGGTGGCCCTTGAGGCGTGGTATTGGCCACCCCTGCTCAACACCAGGGGTGCGCAAACTGGGGGGGGGCAGCGGCTGCAGAAGCCATGCCCTCTTCCCCCAATGCCGGGGGATCGTGTGAGGCCTCTGCAACGTCACTTACCTTATCTCTGTCTCTCGGCATCAAATGACGCTGCGGGGTCACGTGACCCTGCAGCGTCATTTGATGCCGAGAGACGGAGACAAGGTAAGGGGGTTGGGGCATGAGCAGAGAGGGAAGCAAGAAGGGGGGTTGCTTTAGGGAAGGATTGCGCACCCCTGCTCTACACCACTGGTCTTCATAGCTGAAATTATAGTGTTCAAAGCTTTAAAAACCACACAGGTTTGTCCTTTAGATGTACTGTGGCAGAACGGTATGAAGCTTCCCACTTATGTTCCTTAAAAAGTATCACAACAAAAACAAATCTACATTTTGCCATAATTAACGAGACTACAAGAACGGTATGAATTGGCATTCCAATGTGAACAAGATCGTAAGAATATTAGTGCTTAATTATTTTACAACGTACTCTAGAACAGCGGTGCGCAAAGCGGGGGGCGGCGAGATACCTTAAATATGTATCAGCAAGAGTGCCGCTTTTTTACAGAATTGAAACAGGGGTCCCCGGTGCTACATTGTGCCAATTTTAGCTCAGGTGATGGTCTGGTACTGGAAATACTCACCGGTGAAGTTACTGGTATTTTGGGGGGGTGGGGGAATTTAAAATGGCTGTCCAATAGCAAGCTATGAATGATAATTGGTCTGTGCTTTAGTTGCAATTTTGTTTCCCCTGGAGGGAGTTTAAACACTGGTATGTTCACTGTTATCTCTGGAACCAAGGGGGTCCCCAGAGGGAGGGGGGGGAAAGCATGATTTTGCTCCCACCTGGTTCCAATCCTTAAAAAAAAAAATAGGTTAATCAGTGGCTCGATGACTGAGCCACTGATTGAGCCAGCTGTGCTGAAGCAAGGATATCTTGAAAACATGACCTGTTTGTGGCCCTTGAAGACAGATGTATGTTTACAGGAACGTATGTAGCCTATATTGGTCTATGTCTCAGCTGAATGTGGAAGTCTATAGAGGGACTGAAGTTCTGTGTTAGTAGTTATTTTCCTGACCATTGTAGAGTTCAGAATAGTTGCCCAACCCCATCCCAAATCCCTCTGTACTACTTTGCTTTATTATACCTCCATACTTACAAATAGTTATGGAGCTGGGGGATCCACAGACGGCGGTTGTTCAGACACGTCATCGCAACCTATAAAGAATAAAGTATATTATATGAGGGATTTATGATATAAAACCATATGCACATCTAAAACATTGTTCATTGTAACTGCAATTATTTTCCAAACAATGGGGTCAATTAAGGAATAAAGAAGATATACAGGTGCAAGTTAATGGCGCTTTTCAGGTGATCATAGTGCGGTTTGAACTTTCTGAACATATAGAATCCATCACTTCGGCATCTATTCAATACACCAAAGCAGTCATCCCAGTGCTGCAAAAGGGTTCAGCTCCATCCAAATGAAAGGACTAAAATCTTCCCCAACATAGGGAAATGTCTTAAGTCAGGGGCTCTCAATGCCAGTTCTCAAGACTCTTCCCTCCCCACCTCCCCTCCAACAGGTTTTGAAGATATCCCATCTTCAGTACAGGTGGCTCAGTCTTGGACTGGGACACGTGCTGATTCTGGGATATCCTCAAAACCCGACTTGGTGGTGGTGGTGGTGGGAGGGGTCAAGGACAGCCGATTTAAGACATTTTGAGCAGGGGCCTAGTTTGGGGAAACGGTGCTTTTGGTGCAATCCTCAACATTGAAGGACAAAACATCTTTATGTTAATAAGTTATTGGATAGAATTTACCATTTTAATTACAACAGGTTGTCTTAGACTTCACTTGCTGAATGGGAGAATTTTACATGTGTCCTAGCGAGTATGCATGTACTGTAACTTAGTGCAAACGTCCAAAAAGGTTGGCAATTCCTGGTCAGACATCACTAGATATTTCTAATAATCATAGTAAATAGTAATTTGTCAAATGTTGTGCGTTCCTAAAATACAGTATTTGTTAATATTTTAATTATAAATAAGGTGGACATAAACTGCAATGGGAAGTTCTGATTTAAATCAGACAAACACAACCAATTATATCAGTAAATAAAAAACTATAATTTCCATCCATGGAATGGCATGGCTATTATATTCTGTCATAAATCCAACACACAGAAATACATATACAGGCAGTCCTCGGTTATCTGACACAATGCGTTACTCAAAATGGCGTTGTAAAGCGAAACGTTGTAAAGCGAAACACGTTTTCCCATAGGAACACTGTATAAATGAAAGGTTCTGTTCCTGAAGGCATTTTTAACACTAAAATACACCAAATATTTTATGCAGGCAATAAGATATGCAGCACACACATACATTATATAGTGTATATACTGTATTATATATATAATATAACATAATAAATAATATATTATATAGTATAATATAATATTATGTAGTATTATAATATATATATACGCTCTTACGACGCTTTGCAACGTTGTTTATGTGAATGTGTATATATATATATATATACACACATACACAACGTTGCAAAGTATCGTAAGAGCGTTGGATAAGCCATTTTGGCGTTGTAAAAATGAATATAGGTATGCATTGCATAGCGTTGGATAAGCCATTCGTTGTAAAGCGAAGCGTTGTAAAACGAGGACTGCCTGTAGTCTATTGTATATGCCAAAGGTTCAGTAACCTTATTAGCTCGGTAGAATGTTATTTATTTTTTTGGGATGTCAGGATAGCTCCAAAGGTCTCTACACAAATTGTATCCGCAAAGAATTTTGTTAATAGTTAGGGAAATGGTAAAGCGTTCTATTGAGCAAACAGACTCCAACCCCATCTTTCCCTTAATTAACGTAATGGCATGTGGAATGCTTGTGAGCGGCATTCTAAAAGGTCTTTCATGTACTGAATGTTGATAAGAGTTAAGAAACAAAATACCTTAAAAGGAAAATGTTAAAATAGGCATGCAGGGATTAATAAATGTTAATTCTAGTGGAGCCCAAAGAACAATGCATTGCAATTCATTCCCCACGTAAGTCAAGGGGTGGCCAACTCCAGTCCGCAAGAGCCACCACCAGGTCAGGTTTGAAGAATATCCCTGCTTCAGCACTAGTGGTTCAGTCAACGACTGAGCCACCTGTGCTGAAGTAGGGATATCCTTAAAACCTGACCTGTTGGTGGCCCTTGAGGACTGGAATTGGTCATCCTTGCCTTAATGTTTTGAAGTATTACCATACCAAATACCAGCTAGTATGGTCATCAATTTGTAAAACGCCAGGCCTGAGGTACCACAGGGCATGGTGTTACCTTTAACAGCATACAATGTTGGAATAGAAGTATGAAGTGAAAACAGAATGTTGAAAACACGTAAAAAAATCAATATCATTAAGAAACTAATTGTTTTATTTATTACACAGGGATCAACACGAGCGCCCTTCTGCAGTGCAACTCTTGCAACATCCATTCATTAAGAGGAAACTATGAGGTTAACAAAGGAAGCAAATATGACATTACAGACATTAATTCATCATGCCGTGTGTACATTTGCACATAACTAACTGCAGTGCTGGAATAAAAGGAACTTTCATTGTAAATCCACCAGTTGTAACAATTTTAAAGCAGTATTGCAGGTGTGCACCACAAACGACACTTATTTTATAATGAATAAAACGATTAGATATTTTGCTCTTCGTTACTAGAAAATAAGGGAGATCGCAAACCAAACCCTCCTCAGCCCCCACCCACAACATTGGCAGAAAGCAGCACATTATGTTACGCCTGCATGCCCTGGTGACAGTGGATGATGGTGCATGCTGCTCTGTGTTGCGTTAATAGAAAAGGCCCAAGTTCTAAGATACTTATTCCGGAAGATTTCGGCGGCATTCATTAAAACGGAGCTGGAATCCTCCAAAGAAAGACGAAGAGACACCTTCACAGCACGCAGATCAGCCCAAGGTTACAGTTCTAAGGCCCAACGCTACGTTTCTAGTAGGCACGCCGGTGCGTGTGATTTCCCGCGCTGCGCGGACAAAGTGCAGAAGTTCTATCGGCCCGGCCGTAGTGCGCGCGGCAGATTTTTCGAAAGACAAATGATTGTTTTTTCATGCAGTGGCCGCGTCAAGTGAGCGGTTCAACTAATGAGGGTGAACCAGCCTGGTGACGCGTCCGCCACACCTCCCGCCTTAGTTCACCCATCACTCGGTCGACAGGTGCGCGCGCAACAGCATGCGCCTACTATAATCTACGCCTTACTGGGCAATTCTGTATACTCTGAAGGAGGGCCGGGCAACTCCAGTCCTCAAGGGCTACCAACAGGTAAGGTTTTCAGGACATCCCTGCTTCAGCACAGGTGGCTCAATCAGTGACTCCCTGTGCTGAAGCAGGGATATCCTAAAAGCCTGACCTGTTGGTGGCCCTTGAGGACTGGAGTTGGCCACCCCTGCTCTGAAGTGACCCCCGTAGTCTTATACAGCTGTAGCAGAATTCCTGTTCGCTGCGCCGCAGACGATAAAGCAGTGTTAATCCGCCCGTGCCGCGAGTTCGCAGTACTGTGGAAACACAACTCTTCTTTTAGCGCTATTCACACCCATTTTTTCTTGTTTTAATTCAAGATCTAACAATATTGAAGAAATCTGTTGGTATAGAAGGAAAAAAAAATACTATTTAAAGAGTCAATCCAAACAGCATAAAAAATAAAATGTTTGTTTAATATATGTAGCATTTGATTACCTTTCATTGAAAACTAATTACCTCAGATCGATTACGGGAGAACCAATCAGCAAAATCCTGTTTCCCAGGCTTCACTAAATAGCCGCCTTTCAGTTTCAAATCAATCCTAGTCAGTGTAACTCAGCAGCTACAATGTATTCTTATATTACGAAGGTAACATTATCTATTGTTAGTTTGCAGCTCAAATCGCTGGGAATATTGGCAACAAATTATCACAAACAGGAAAGTGTAACAAAGATCTGACACTGCTGGGGAGGTGGGCTAAAGCCTGCTATAGAAAATCAAAGCATGCTCAGTATATAAACTAAAAATGGCAGAGTTGAATTTTAAAATAAAAAAAAACACACCGTAAGTATTGTCTAATACTACAGACCTGATTTGTTTAATAAAAAATATTTTAAAAGTAGGATATTGCTTGGATTGCTCATTTATTAACGACGGTGTAAGGATTGTTAAAATAACCAAATTAAACAAATCCATAAAATTCTTATTCTGTAGTCTAGTTTTGTGTAGAAAAAGAAGAGTACTTGGATGCATCAAGGAAAAGAGCTCATTGAACAGCATATATTGGTAGTCATTTACACTAATTAGGAGCCCATGCAACGCCTATTTTGAAATAGACCTATCCTACTTGCAATGGTAAAACTCATGGCTCGCACGAGTCCTCTAAACAGGCTTCAATTACCCCACTGTGGTCCAGAACCTCAATGCTCCTTTAACTCATGGCTCATAACAGCAGGTTATCAAAACTCAGAAAGCTAAATATATACAAAACCAACAGCTGTTAGTGATTTCATTAGCATAAGCTTAACACCATGTGAAGTCAGCACTGCCTCGTGTTAGCTTGAAATAGCATGGATCGTGTTATGCTTAAAGGGGGGGGGGGGGCGGGACAAAGAGCAAGAGAGAAGGGGAGACACCTATGCATAAAAAGGAACACAGATGATACCTGGGATATATGCTGATTGGATATGCAGAGTAGATTTAAATGACTCCTATTAGCATATATCCCAGGTGTGCTACTTTTTGTGTTTCTAGGGGATAATATATATATATATATATATATATATATATATATATATATATATATATATATATATATATCACTTGTGACTAGTAAAATTGGTTGCTGAGCTCTCGTGACAGGGAACACCTCTTTTGCATAGCATTAGCTCGAACATCCGTTATAGCTAGTGCAAGGGACTGTTACGGCTGAAAACAGCACTTAATACTGCGTTGGTAAGATTTGAAGATGCCCATTGGCACTTATCGATGCTTTAAGTTAATGCCCCGTTAAGTCAATAACAGAGCTTTGTGGACCGGTGCCTGTGACATCATACATTGGTTAGTTGCAGTAGCATAACTAGTAATACATGAATGAAGAGCACAGCGTTCAGCAGCCAACGTTAAGTCTCCTGCTGGGGCATTGCAGCTGAACATACACAATGGACCAGCAGAAGCGGTCAGTTTTAAATCAGCCGCTCGCAAGGAAGAGTGCGTCAGCCTCGCCGTTATTTCACCACGAGAGCATACAAGCGGATGCAACAGTGTTGGCCACATGTGAAGCAAGAATAAGGCCGCGTTCACACTGAGGACTTCGCGACGCAGCATGCACGCCTCCGTCTGCTGGGCGATGTGTGATCATCCCCAGCAGACGGAATGATGCGACACAAGGTGTACGGGTGTCTGTATAGAAATAGAATGGAGGAAGTTAGAGGCAGTGGGGAAGAGGAACCGAGATGAGCAGCATGAATAAGGAAATGGAGTGATGGAAGGGTGTTCTCAGCGGGAGAGGGAAGCAGAACCGGTGATAGGAACCGGGCGAAAGATAGAGCAAGGATTGCTAAGGGCACGGGGGGGGGGGTGTATAAAATAATTCAGAATATTAATATATATTACTAATTTTTACTCCCTCCTTTCGCTAACAAGCGCTCTGCAGTGCATATTCAGCCGAGGCGTTTGATTGGCTACTGAAATTGACGTCACGCTGCTGCAGCCAGAGACCCCACAGATTGAAAAGACTCCCGCGGCTGCAGCAGCGTCGCTGTACTTTGCAGCCAATGGTAATTTCAATACTGGACACTACCATTGGCCGACAGGCATCTGTGACGACCGCGCACGCACGTCATGTAGCGTGCTGTGTGAGCAGGGCCTAAGAAGCACATTACTGAGAAAATAAGGCTACGTCCAGAGGGGGGGAGCCGTGCTGAGCAGCGCTGACGCTTGCCTGCTCGGTCAGGAGCGATTCCATGGACTGGCAGGCATGCCAGCGTGCGCGATCGGGGGGTGGGGGGGCGGTGGTGCAGTGATGTCACCGGGCCAATAGCCCGCGAAGCGCCGACATCAACGTCATGACGCTGCTTCGTGCTGATTGGGTGTATTCAGCCTACAGCACGCTGAGAAACAGGCTCTGCTGTCGGCAGAAAATCCCAGCGCCTCAGCACGCCTGCAGATGCTCGCGTGAGCCCCCTCTAAAGACATCCTCATTGAGAATGCCGGGGCTCAGCGCGGAGCGTCCGCACGGCTGAGCGCTGCCTGTCCTTCCATGGACGCTGCCTAAGACAGCAAGCAGGGAGTTCTTACAACCTATTGTCAAGGATAGATTATGCTCTACAAAACTATAAAAAGGCACAGGAAAGTAATGTACTCCTATGAGAATAAAGTGCACATAATCCCCCTTATTTCTTAACCAACGCGGCTATAGGGAATGCCAACATCTTACTATTGTGATCACTCAAAAACAATTACAAATTACTGCACTATGATAAACCTGAGGAACCCCCCCCCCGAATCTGTGATGTTGCTTTAGTGTTATGCTATGCATAATGTATACATTGCATTGTTCCAGATCAGGGGTTGTCAACTCCAGTCCTCAAGGCGTCCTCCCCCCCCCCCCCCCCCAACAGGTCAGGTTTTCGGGATATCCCAGCTTCAACACAGGTGGTCCGATTGTGCCACCTGTGCTAAAGCAGGGTTATCAAGAAAACCTGACCTGTGTTAATGAAACCTTAACACTGGGTTCAGCAGCCATGTCGGCTAAGGGTACCTTGAACCCACCTGCAGGGTTCCTCATAGGGAAATGTATTACAAAAGGTAATATTCTTATGCATGTTTTAAATACTTGGGAAAAAATTGCATTAAAAAAAAAAAAAATGACAAGTGAGGCAATAACCAGAACTCTATATACTGTATTCACAGGGATTTGTAAAACCGAAAAACTAGTAGAAACAATGGCAAGGACAGAATTGCTGACTGCTTTCACGTTATTGCAACAGTAGAGACAATGAACCCTATTTATTCCTACTCCAAATAGAAGTATTTATGCCCGGTTTATACATCAATCCACTAAAAGATAGCTATGCGGAAGCTCCTCACCCTTACCACATGCAGCACTTATCTGAGATCTGACGCCAAAAGACTGTTCATGGTCCCAAAGCTCAAAGTATCCGGCCGCTCCTCCTCCCACCATGCACATCACACCTGGAACAACCTACCGGAGATTCTCACAGCCGCCACCCGTCCAAGTGCTGTCAAAACTAAAGCTGTCTCACATTGCAATCTGGTCTGTAACTGTTACATACGCCTAGAACATATTAGCTCTAACTGTACATACTATGTCTTGTATATAATGTATAACCCTGCTCACTTAATGTAACCATGTATTTGTCATCATAACTCTGTGCCCAAGACTTATTTGAAAACGAGAGGTAACTCTCAATGTATTACTTCCTGGTAAAACATTTGATTAATAAATAACAAATTTGCGGCTAGCCCCTTCCTGGCATCAAACAAGCATGATCTTATTACGAAGCACTCTTAGGGCATCAATTAAAGATAAGCAATTTTATTAATATGTTTCATCTATAGAACCAATACAAAACAACCACCAACAAGTTGGGAATCTGGGCCAAACTATGTTTTTATTCCATAACAGCTATATTTAATAGCTACACTAAGCATTTAGGTTTTTTCAATACGCTGACATTTGAGGGGGAAGTCTCAGTGAAGACCGCCAGTGTTGAAACAATGTGTCAGAAATTACAAGCTTAAAACATTGCTTAATCCGCATACAATGAAAAAGTATTTACCACAATGCAAGTGGATTCCAGGTCAGAATCTCACGTCCTTCATGTCACTGTACTTTTAGATCACATTAATTATGCAGTATCTATCAAATATTTTCACTTGCGTATTGCGTACCAAGACTGAACCTTCAAAATCTTGATTGGTATTTTATGGCTTTAAAGGATGTTAACATGCAACAGACATTTTTTTTGAAAGCTAGGTGGGGAGGGGAGGAAATGACATCAGGTTTGACAACTAGAAATGCGATCCTGAAGAGCAGGAGTGGCCAACTCAAATCCTTGAGAGCCACAAAGTCAGGTTTTCAGGATATCCCCCACCTGTGCTGAAGCAGGGATATCCCGAAAACCCGACTTGGTGGCCGAGGACAGGCATTGGCCACTCCTGCACTAGTTTCTCTCTATGTCCCATTATACCTGTCACTGCCCAGTTTAGGGTTGTTATGCCTAAAGCAGCTGATTTCAGCAGGCAGAAAATCAACACTTCTGTCATATTAAGATCAAGAGTTTAGCAAAACCATACAAAAAAATGAAATAAAAAGTGCACTCTCGGAAGCTATAGGTAGGGGGCGCTCACTGAAAGTGCTACAAAGACAGGTGGATCTGGTCCTACATGAGTCCTTCAGTTGCATTTGTCCGCCTTGGGCTTGAATGCCTTTTGCTGCCAGAGGAGCTAGCAATTCATTGCTTTGTAGTACTTTAAAAGGCATTAGAGATTAAAAAAAAAAAAAAGGCAGTAAAGGGAACACAAACGCTTTACGAATATCCATTTTAATAATTTCACGTAAAAATATACATTTTCCCCCAATTTAGCCGCAGCGCTTTGGTTGTCTGTGTAATGCCTTTCTAAAGTGCTACGTTAACTGTAATCCATTATCTAAAACAATGTAACTGTTGTCATTTTTCCATCTATATATATATAACTAAGAAGCTTTAGGCCGAGCTCATACCTGCGGAGTTGCTGCATGCGCGGGCGTGCACGACAAGCGCACTCATTTGTTAGACGAGTAATCCAAGTGCATGAAGGCGAACTAGCGCGTTGACGCGGCAGCGTTTTGAGGAGACAAATGTGGCCTTTTCAGGCGGCTGCCACATCACGTGAGCGGTTCAGCCAATCACGGCAAACCAGCTGTGATGTCATAGCCATGCCTCCGCCCTCCCCCCCATATCGCCTTAAACACTGAGCACAGATCGCTTGTGCTACAGCCATGCAGCACGGTAAGGCCGCACTCATGGTGGTGGCGCTACCGTGCGCACTCCTGCAGCCCCAGCGATGTGTGCACTAGGCTGCATGAGATTGGGGAGGCGATCAGGGGCGTGGCGAACGTGTCACAGAGCTGGTTCGCCCTCATTGGCTGAACCAGCTCACGTGACGCCGACATCACCGGCTGCAGCCTGAAATCACAAATTTACTTGTCGGGCCAAAATATAGCAGTGTCGACACGCTACAGCGCCGCGGGCACTTGAGGAACTACAATAGGAACACAGGTTAAGAGACCCGAGCGTGCACGTCACCATGAGCGCGGCTCAAGAGCTCGCACTCTCGCAAGCAGGTGGAGTGTATGAGCTCGGCCTTAGTCAAATTCAGGGTCAACCACAAATTCGAAAATGGCCCGTGAAAACAATGCTGCACCGATTCAAAAGTTGAAGTGAACAGGGTATAGTTTGTCACAGAAGTACAATACTTGCTCTAAGTATTTCTCAAACAGAGTTATCCCCTACATCAGGGGCAGCCAACCCCAGTCCTCAAGGGCTACCAAAAAGGTTAGGGATTCAGGATATCCCTGCTTCAGTCTTCGACTGAGCCACCTGTGCTAAAGTAGGGATATCCTGAAAACCTGACCTGTTGGTGGCCCTTGAGCAGGCCTGGATTATCCCTTGGGCACAATGGGTACAGGGGCCCAACAAAAAAAAGTTTTAGGCCCCCAAAAATAATAAACTGCTAAAGCAAACTTAAATTGTGTACACACACACACACACACACACACACACACACACAACAAAGCACTCCAGGCATCTTCTCCATCCTTCTGCCCACTAACTCATGCCTCCCTCGATCATTAGAGGCGGACAGTTACATAAGGCAATACCGCTACCAGTATTAGAGAAAATATCACTCATATTATATAGCTCTATGATTATATTATGGGACCTATACATTGTATACAATGCAAATATTTATCTATATATCTATCTTGGTGGAATACATAGACTTTAATCCGGCCCTGCCGTTGAGGACTGGGGTTGGCTATCCCTGCACTACCGTCAGTATGAAAAAGGTAAAAAGAGACCTCTATATGTCTATCTAGTATATATAAATATATATATATTTATTTATTGGTGGGTCAAAAGTCAAAAATATCACCCAGTCCTTCCACTGCAGCAAGGGATTCTAGGAAATGACATGCAAATGAGCAGTGTCACAAAACCATATGACATGGTCCCCTGTAAGCTAATGCTTGCTGCATATCACAGCTTTTGAGCACAGCCCGTATTAAGATGCATAGCCAGTAAACCCACCACAGACAGCCATTTCAACCTTAATTGGTCTCCTCAGTGTGGGGTTGGTTATACTGGCTTTGCAAAATGAAGCAGGGATAGGTTTCACCATACTTAGTAAAGTTATGGTGGGTAAAAAAAAAAAAAGTGACAAAAACCCTCCACAGTAAAGCATATAGCAAATGGAAATATTACTGTGTGCCCATTTGCATGTTGCAGACAGGTCTAAATGATATAATATATATAAAAAAAACAAACAAAAAAAAACAAGTGCAACTACATTAATGCTTTTATCTTATTCCTTCCATTTCAGTGCGGTTATTCAGAATACAAATTGTCCCTACTTACCTTAAATGCCTGGCAGACTATACATAAAAAGATATATATATATATATCTATATCTATACACACACACACACAATCTTGGCATTGTCGTTTGCTGCACACAACAGCCAGCGCTTTAATTAGAATTGTTACATTGAACATACAATGTTGCAAGGTAACATTAGTCCTTAAGTTAGTCTCTTAGCGAGGCATGTTACCAGCCGCCCAAATACCTCCTGTATATTTCCCTGATGGATGGAATGGACACAGAGATTTACCAGGCCATATTTATTATTCCTTCTGCTCACTGATCAGATTACCTCATATTGCAGCCTAATAGAAAAGGAACCGTTTGAAATATTTGCTTTTTGTAACTTACAATAAATACATTTGATATGCATCAGATAGATCGATAAGACTTTGCAATCTTGAATAATTAAACTTGAACGTAAAAAAGAAATTGTAACTGCTCAACTTACCACAATTAGAAAAATAATAATTCTAGAATGTACAAAAGAATATAGAATAAAAATAAATAAATTGAAGCATGTGCAGACATCCATTGTATAAAAAAAACTACACAAACCAGTAAGCGCATCTGAGCGGATTAGAAACAGAGAATTTTGCGGAATCCAACAAATCTATAAAATGTAACCCAAAATTATGAGATAGGAAGCAACGCACATTGTTAGTCATTGAACTGCATTAAAAAAATCCCACAAGCAAAATATTTAAGGAGGTGAGGATGCGTCAACTATAAAAAAAAAATATATATATATATATATATATATATATATATATATATATATACACACACATATACATACATATATATATATATATATATATATATATATACATAAGATATGCCATAACCTTATAACAGAACAGATCTTTCTATATCCCTCAGGTCGGAAATCTAAAGAGTGCATTGCATGACCAAAAAAATAAAAATACACAAATTCAAAGTACAAAAAAGTAAACTTCAAATATTTCAAATGCGTTAATTATGCGCTTTTGCTCGAATATTGCATTACATATTCAAATTTGATTTTATATTTAGAACATTCTAATAGTATTTAGCATATATCTATACAATCCCTTCATTTATTGTATTTGCCCGATTATAGGGGGGCCCCCTAATTTCAGTAGTAGCTGTAAAGAAAAGCGCGCGCGAGCACACACACTGTGTCTCAGTGTCACTGTGCGTCTGTCTCTTGGTTTGAGCTTCCTGTCACATGCAACATGGCTGCTTCAGGCCCCAACGGTGGAGCTTCCTCCATTTTACCCACCTATCCCATACATGCGACTGCTGATTGGCTCGCCGCAAAGTGGGCGGGTCTGACAAAGGCAAGTATGTACTTTTCAACTTAAAAAAAAATTGCCTTATAATTGGTCAAAACCAATACTTTCCACACGCAAAGGACGCTTTGTCTGTTAATACTGTGCTACAAAACAAGTGGAATTTTTGTATTTACCGATTTGGATCTTTTGGAATAAAGCACCACTTCTTTTTGTAAACTACTGCATAATAACAGATCTATACGTCTGATCATCTAAGCAGCTTAAAGGCCACAGAAAAAGATTGAGCCCCTAAACTATTTCTTGAGCGTGCAAGCAGATTCCAACAAAAATTGACAAAAAAAAACAATGACGACAACAAAACATGAAATGATACCATCATGCAAGGGGCAGATGCCAGCTGATTCTCTCAGAAAAGGGCTTAAGTTCAAAGTATTACATTAGTACAATTTCATGTATATACCAAGGAGTAAGCAAAAAACAACAACAAAAAAACAAATACAATTCATACTGTGTTACAATGGTTCCAACCTGCAATACTACTTTAACATTGTACTGTATACATGCTCTAAACAAATTTTCAGATCCATATAAGTGGACAATGTATTTGGGAAGTTAATTTGTAACAACCTTGCCTTCATAAGTGAAAAGGGTAAGTTTAAGAAGTTTCATATACTAAAACCATCATTAATTCCCACATTGCCATACTCAAAGTAGTGAAGAGCTAAAGTTAGATTTAGATAGATATAGATATCTATATTTAAAAGGGCTTTGAACTATAAACATTTTTTACAAAACTGTATTTTAACAAGTGATTTTGAAAAATATATTTTAATTACAAAAACACAATTTAAAAATTGCATTACACTACACTTTAAAAAGGACAAGGTTTTTAAACACCAGACCTCCCAAATACATTTAAACACTTCACAGAAATGTGTATACTTTGTGTCCATCTATTCACTGCAGCAGTGCATTATATAGCTTCGTTTTACAGTTGATACCCATTAAGGAGTTTTGAGGCTTCTAGAAATTTCATAGTTGTAGCTATAAATGGTAGTTCACAGGAGGAGGGGGCAATTCCAGTCCTCAAGGTTCACCAACAGTCGGGTTTTCAGGATATCCCTGCTTCAGCACAGGTGGATCAATCACTCATTGCTTCAGCAAATGGCTTAATCAGTGGCTCGGTCACCTGTGCTGAAGCAGGGATATACTGAACATCTGACCGGTTGGTGACCCTTGAGGACTGGAGTTGCCCATCCCTGTAGCACAGCATACTGTGTCTGTTACAAAAGCAAAACAGTAACGATATATGTATACATGTTTGAGCAGTCATGTTGAAAATCCATATGGTAAAAGACATCACACACTGGGCACCTTATGCTTCATACATTATACAAATCAAATCAACAATGCTTTTAACAATAAATGAGCAGTCATGTTAACATTTCCTGGTGTTGTATACCGCTGCAGCGTGCATTTCCCTTACAGCTTAAAAACAACAAACCATAACATTTGTAGCACTATTCTCTCCCCCAACCTCCCCCCCATAAAAATTAGACGTTACAGCAAAGTATCACGTGGAGACGTTTTTAGCAAGATTTGCAGCCAACACTTGCTCATAGAAACAATGTTACTTTATAGCACAATGTTTATATCCTGCTTTATTACCATCCTTCTGGATTTACAATATCAACGGTACACCTTCACATTGTAATGCCACTGTAGCCATTGGTTTATCACATGGTCACCAAAGGGAACATTATATTGTTTGCATACTAATCAGAACCATTACAAATTATAAAGCAGATATTTTTCACGACAAATTGCCAACTGCATTCAGCTTACACGTATAGATTCTCACTGACTGCATTGGTCTCTCTAAAGCTTAAGGCAAAACAGCAATGCTGTTAGGTTCTTTCTAAATCATCCATCATTTCTCAATTTGATAATAGAATGGACAAATGGAATTGAGTTGGATAGAATGTCCAGGTATACAACCCAAGAGTCCAAGGACTTGCTTTACTGCAAAGCAACAGGGCGCATTTAACTTGTCCCTCAAAATTTCTCCATTATAAATTGTCCAGCACCATATCTAGAACACGTAACATACGAATCGCACAAATATCAACCCATTGTTCCAGTTTACAAAGTGACTTACAGTAGTGCATACAGTACTTTCAAATACAAAGTAATGAATAAAAATATACCCTTTATTTTAACGTCTGTCAGCATCGATTACAGTTACAGTAAGTATCATCGGACTCATTACGGTGACTATGCATGAACGTTTCGGGATGCAAGAGACTAATATAAAATGCCAGTCATGTTAAGAGACTGCACATATCATATACAAGCAATATTAGGACACTAGCAGACAAAGGTAAAATGTATAGGAGTGGTTTCATTGTCGACTTTTTTTCACATAGCTTCTGAAAAAAAAAAAAAAAAACAACCTCCGATTTCATATCCTAAAATCACAAGTACAATGCACGTCAGTGATAACTATTTTATTATTGGAATAAAAGAAAATGTGTTTTTTTTTTTTTTTTTTTTTACTCTAATTGTGAAGACTGCATTTATCTGAAAAAGAAATATGGCAGAATAAAACAAGTACTCTCTTGGAATTCAGAACAAAACCATCATTCTGAAGCACTAATAGAAATAGTGATCCCCCCGTAAGCTATTAAAAAATAACTTCTGGTGTATGTGCATATAAAAGAACACAAAAGATCAACTTACTAATAGTTTACTATGTACGTTTGTCTCTTTTTTTCCTACATTTTTTTTTTATTACATGAATCTACATTACTATTATTAAGTAGTAGCTCTCTCTCTCTCTCTATATTACTGCATCAAGCCAATAGACACTTAAATGCACTTCACAGCAAAAGATTATGTAAACTTTATTTTTTTTGATTCCTTTTTTTTCCTTCACAACCCTAAGTATCAACCAAGAGCCAGTTTGGTCACCAAGGTAAGCCGAGGCACAGACTCCTCTCTTGCCTGCTCGGTGATAATGTGTAACACGAGGCTTCATGGCTTCAAATGTCCTCTGTAGTGGTGTCCTGTTCAGCAGATCCCAGTAAGGCCTACAGTTTAACCGCTCCAGTGCCACAAAAGCCTGCAACAACGCTTTGCAGGACCCTGGCAGCACTGAATGGATTTGAGACGACAAAGAACCACCATTATTTAGTATTCTGATGGACTCTGACGAGATAAAATAAAGTTAAATCTGTATATCTTGTTATACTTACAAGCAGCTCCAGACCTGAGTATTGTATGGTTATATCTAACATACAAAAATGTATGTACATTTTTTTTCTCCACTTTCTTGTAAACAGGTGTCTGTATACTCTGTTTTTATCCCTTTATCATGCATATCATACATACGGTTTAAATACAAAGAAAACAAAAAATTACACTCATCCAAACAGCTAAGTGACAAAGAAATGTTGGCTGAACTGCCCAAAATTATAAATAAGTAATGCTTCAGGCATTCTAGACTTAGAAGCAGCCATCCATTCTTACGTTCTTAGAATCATAGAAATAATATGCATCTTCCATGCTATTACAGTATGTATAATACTATCAGATGTGGAGATAAAGACATCTTACTATAACCTCTTCTTTTCAGAGTGAAGGGTAAAAGCAGCACTTATAAAATGTGTTGAAACTGTGGCAACAGATGTTACCAAGGTTAGATCAGGAAGTTTTCCCATACTAACAAATTATTAAATTAAGTTAAAAATAAAATAAGAGACATAATAAATCTTAAACAGCTAATCACATGTTCATTCCTTGGGCACTTAACAACGAATCCAGCATGTCGAATGTATCTTTGTAGTCCATGTGCTGGCTGTTTGCACTGTACTCGTGACCGGCATCAGGGCCGTTGGTCTCCACTGGCTTCTTGTCCAGTTTCACGAGGGTGCTGAGATGTCCGTAGCCCACCTGGTATGTGACAGGGGGAGGAGGGGGTAAGGGAAGGTTAAGAACAGAGTTGTGAGAGGATATATACTGCTTAACAGAGGAAGAACTAGATGAACTACCTGAACTTTTGGAACTTTTGCTCATTTTGGAGTGGTGGTTGTGAGAGGCATCATTGGTATGCAGCCTCTTTCTTGATGAGCTGGAGCTAGAGGTACTACCATCGTTATTCAGGCCAACAGGACTCCTCAAAACAGTTGATGACATTCCATCCGTACTAAGTTTATTGCTATTATTGCTGTTCCCACTGCCAAAACTATGTGAATGCTTGTGGCTGCTAGTGTGGTGACGATTGGAAGAATGCTCTTTGTGCTTTTCCTTATGTTCTTTGCCAATATGCGGACTTGAGTGTTTGCTCTTTCCACCGCTCTCATCTGATGAGCTGTGTCTATCTGCGGAAGATACTTTTATTTTCATTTTTAAATCTTCTTTGCTGGAGCTTCTCTCTGATGACGGAATAGGTATCCGCAATTTGAGCGAAACACTTTTCTCCTTTTTCTCCGATGAATGTTTTTCTATCTTTTCGGTAGTTGCAAGGGGAATTTTCATTTTAATAGGAGAAGTAACAGAACTGCTACTGGCTGCTTGGGTGTGCTTTTTGTTTGGCTGTTCAACATGGACAGGTGCATACGGCTCCCGCACGTCAATGTCAACAGATTCAAGTTTGCGTTTCTCCCTATACTTGTCCAATGACATTTTGTGAGAAATAGCCATTGAAGGAATATAAATTTGTCCGTGGTGTTTGCCGCTTGCTGACTTATGAGCAGGTTCTGATTTGACAGCAGAAAGCTCAGAACCCTTGTCAGTTCTATGGTGTAACCTGGGATGTAGCTGTACAGTGGTCCCTTGTTGAAAGTTCATATTGTATTGTGTAACAGGGAGGGTCGTTTCCTGTTTCTGGCTATAGTCTTGTTCAGTCCTAGTTTGCTCTTGATGTTGAGGCCATTCTTGGTGCGATGCCATACTATAGGAGGTACCCGGCATTGCTGTGGTCAATATTGCCAAATCCTCAGGATTATGAGTCGTCTGGATGGGCATACTTCCAGAGTTCAAAGACACTGGTGCAGGAAATGCAGATGTCGAGGCCTTCTGAAAATTTGCAGAGATGCCAACAACAGGATCCACCAAAATGGAATTTTGGACCAGTGATGAACCAAGGAGAGTATTGTCAAGTTGCCCGTCTGTTTTAGGTTTCTTTGCAGCCTGGTTAGCCTATGGAGGGAAAAAAAAATGACTACTGATCAACTTCAAGTCGATTTTACATTACATGTTAACAAACACTTTGTATACAACGCAAGAGAGCAGTCTTATTTACAAGGTAAACTGGAGTTACAATAAAGCACTGGACTTTCTTAATCAGTTTCATATGTTAATACCTTTTCAGATATAGATACCAAGAAATATAGGCTTCTTTCAACAAAAGTATGTGTCAACAACGAATACATAATCAGTGCCCAGAAAGCAGTTTTAAGAACATCTTCGGATTCACAATGAGCCATCTAGCATTTGTTCCCCCTTACGGATAAATACCTTCTGATTTTATAGTGACATATGTGATTAGGGTGACAAAGCCAAAACAAAGTATTGGTTGGTGTGAAAAAAAATAAAATAAACGTAATCTCCGTAAGCAAAAAGCAGGAGGCGGTTTTATGTATTTTACGGAGTGAAATGTTCTCCTGCAATACATGTATTCCACAAAAATTACAATTTATAAGATGTCAACATTTTGTATTTCTCCACAAGGTAACACAATAGGCAACTTAGAGTTCTGAGTTCACCCCCACAACACATTTGGCATAAAATTACAGCTAACCACAGCATTAAAAACTATATCAAACCAAAATTGTAATTATTGCCGATTCTGGACTTGGATTTAAAGCTATGTGCGTCTCAGGTGTCTGCATCTACCCAGAACCTTTTATTTGTGGTCGTTTACAGAGTGCACAGATTGATTGCAGTGGAAGTGAATATTTGGATTATGTCTGCTTTATAAGAGTGTCTTGTGTAAAGTGCATCTATAGCTGCGTAAAAATAATAATAATTTTACCCTCCAGTTTCGAATTCTCTTTAATCTACTAGGAGTTTTCTCCAGTATTTGCAGAAATTCGTGTGTCAGTTCTGGAAAGAGAAAAAAACAAAACAGCATGGTATTTAGCACATTTTTTTTTAAAACAGATCTGGGCATATATATAGGACATATAGATGTAGCCAGAATTACAGTCTCCGGTGGAGCGGCCACAAAAGTGAAAGTCTGTGGCGCTGGAGACCATGTCTGCTGTGGGGCTCCATGCTTTTGAATGGGAACCCCCACAGTGTTAAGCCTCCAGTGCCGTGAGCTCCAGTCACGTGACCGAGGGGGGCAGTGGCACTGAAGACAGTTAGGTTAGCTACATCTGTACAACAATTTAAATGAGAGAATTGGGGTTCCGTACAATGCATCTGATCTCAGACGCGCTATTAGAGAGGGTTGGGGTTCCTTACATTGCATCTGATCTCAGACGCGCTATTAGAGAGGGTTGGGGTTCCTTACATTGCATCTGATCTCAGACGCGCTATTAGAGAGGGTTAAGGTTCCACAATATAATTATAGGGTTCCTTAACCAAAATTTAAAATAAATAAATAAAAAAGAGTTTAAAAAACACTGGAATAGAGGTTCACAGCCTGCAAGAAACTACCAGCAGGTGGGCAAATCAGACCTCTTTTTGGTACCTTGACAAGTGGAGGCAGTAAATTGGCTTTCTTAAAAATAAATAAAAATACAAAAGAAGTATAGCCAGTAAACTGAACGCCCCTTCTCTCCCGCAGATAGCAGCTCAATGGACTTTTCCCCCCAGACTTTTCTTGTAAACAAGTGGAATGCTGGGAACGTCTATGAGTACATAGGTTGTCGTTTGGGGATGAGGGGGTCCCCTTTAGTTTCCGCGTCACCCACATATTACTTTTATTACTACACTGACCTTGTGGTGTTGCCATCTCACCGATTTACACCTCTATGCCTCTTATTTTATAGCGAGTGCTACTTATAGCAGCAATTCTCCATTTTTTTTTTTTTAACCCACCCTTCTTATTTTTTCCACAAAGAGAAGCAGGAGGCCCGTCCGAAACTGGAACATGTTATTGGGAACCCCTAGTTCCTAAGATATTTACCGCTGAAGGTAGCGCATTTCTACTCCCTCCAGGGGAAACAAAATCACGGTTATCCATGTCATCTGTGGCTGTTTCCTACTGAACTTGTGTGAAGGATGGGGGATTTAAGTACCAAGAAGTGTTGGTGCCTCTTTCACCGTAACCATCTCCGTAACCAGGGGTGAAGCAGGAAATAATGTGCGTCGTTTCTTGTCACCCTGCTTCCCATTCCCGTAAAGAATAGACGAGTGGAGACGGGGCGTACTTTCAAATTGTAACAGTGTTAATAACTACTTTGGAAGTCGAAGTTTAAATAAAAATATCAAGACAGTATAATGTGGCACTTCTCTCTATATATTACAATGCTAAATAACCAATGGTGGCCCTGCATTCTTCCCCAAAACCAGCCCCATGTCAGACTTCTTCACAAAATGTAAAACTTCAACCCATTACTCTTCCCCCCTCACATCCTCTGCACTTCTAAGAGTTAACCACAAAGATTTTATTGTTCTCCAAGTACAGCCTTCAATAAATAAGGGCATTAATAATATATGCACTTTCTGGTACCAACATACTATCTCTATAAGAAGCTTGTTGTGCTGGTGTTGCCTCAGAGCCTAATGAAACCAGCAGTCCATTTATTTTTTTCCCCACATAAAAGGGACAAGGTGGTTGTCCAAGAATGTTTATATAGTACTTCAAAAACATTGTTTATTAAAAGAATCACTGGAATTACATATTTTAAAACATTGCTATTTCTAATTCTTACCATCTAACAGCTCTAACGTGACTGAAGTATCCACATATTCCCACCAATGCTTCCCATCAGTTGACACAGGAATCTCCCAGTTGGACCATTTGCAAGCCAGGTGAATGCACACACATGCTATTACTGTCGGCTTGTACTCCAGACAGAAAGTAGTGAGGTGCAGGCTGTACACGCGTGTGGATGGGCAAAGCAGGAGATCAAAAGAGTTCAAACATGAAAAACAAGAAAACCAAAATGTAAAACACAAAAACAAGTTACGTCAAGCGCTTACGATTTACAGAATACGATTCACAATTAAATGATGAACTACAGTTTGATAGAACAGAATTCCATTGCAAATATACATCCAATTTGTAACAATACAACATAAAATGTCTTAGAATATAACACCAATATTGGGATCTACAGTGTAGTAAATAAGAGACTCCATGGCCCTGACCCACAAAAGGGTTAACAGTTGAATGGGAGGAACGATGAAGTAAGATTTGGCACCCTTTCTTTTGGATCGGGGCCCAAGTTGTACATTAAAACTATGTAGGTATGCCTACAATCTAATTTTCTAGTATCGCAGACATCTTTTACTTGAAAGTCTCCATCACGTGTGGTCTGTTGCTTTGTTCGTTCTTAAGGATCTATTCCACAGAAATTCAGACACGCTTAAAAGTGCTTGGGAATTCGCGACACTTGCCTCAGAATGACAGACCTATAATCACCCCCATTTTTATGGGTATTTACATTAATCACAAAATGCTACAAATTAAACAAACAGAACTCCATGGCTAAGCATTGAGTTGATTACTACTCCAATACATGATACTTTGTAAGTTCTGATGCCTTTTAAACAGATCAACACAGCAATCATACAAGATTGTTGTACTCCGATGTAGCCAAGTAGGAACGCACATTCCAAAAACTATCAGAACAAAATGATATCTACTTAAATGACTAAAATAAATTACAGCTGAAATAGAAATGCTTCCAAAAAATGAAGTCTCTTAAAATAATATTTTATGAAAGCCGCAGACATTCATAAACCAATTTTTTATAATACAAATATGTGTTGTAATTCGTGCAGCTGTTTGTACATTAATAGTATACAGAAGGTGTGCAAACAGCCAGCATGGTATGCCAAAGAAAGCACTTTCATCTCTGAGGAACGGGATTAAGGCAGAGGAATGAAGACTTTCCCCAGAACAGAGTCTTTAGATCAGGGGTGGGCAACTCCAGTCCTCAAGGGCCCCCACTTGTCAGGTTTTCAGTATATCCCTGCTTCAGCACAGGTGGATCAATCAGTGGCTCAGTTGAAGACAGATACTTTTTATTTAGTTGAAGCACAGTCGAAGCCACCTGTGCAGAAACAGGGATATCCCGATAACCTGATTGATTAATAGCTCTTAAGGACTGGAGGTGTGTGTGTGTGTGTGTGTGTGTGTGTGTGTGTGTGTGTGTGTGTGTGTGTGTGTGTGTGTGTGTGTGTGTGTGTGTGTGTGTGTGTGTGTGTGTGTGTGTGTGTGTGTGTGTGTGTGTGTGTGTAGATAATAATAAAAATAAATTAAAAAAAGAATATATTATCACCAAAGCAAGTACAAAAGCAGATATGTTTTCATTACCACAATTCAAAAACTAAACACAAAATATGTCTGCATATCAGAATCTTTGTGAAGCTGAAAACGAAAATAAATTAACAGAAAAACCATCGGCTAGAGATTTACGTTTAGATGTCTCTGAAATAGAGAAGGGCAACTTGACATTTGAAAGTTTAACTGTAACAATACTTGTCATGCTGCATTCTGTGCAGTATCACATAGGCACGGATTAAGAGAACTGACAAAATACACAGTCATGGCCAGGAAAGGACACACACACACACACACACACACACACACACACGCACACGCACGCACACGCACGCACGCGCACACACACAAAAATGTATTCCTATAACAAATCAATTTGACAATCTACTGGAAAAAAGAAATAAAAATTTATATATTATGGTGCCTAAGGAGATCAAAATAGGTTTGGTCCAATCGCCAATATAAAAAAAAACCCCATGAAAGAGGTGAGAAAATAAGTCCTACGCTGAATCTAGATTCTGAGTTTCATGCTTCTTCAAATGGCGCGATTTGAAACAGAAAGATTAATTTGTGAAATATTTACTTTTTTGTCTTTATGGTTTGTTTAATAAAATTGCAAATGCATCCAAATGCCAAGCTTACAATTTGTACAATGCATTTTGACAAAGCCAATAGCTGAAATTGTGTAATGATCTTCAATATTAAATAAATTTGTCATTTAACTATAATAATCAAACTGAAATATCATTATACTTACCAAGATGCTCGAATTTCTAGGTTAAGTTTTAGTTCTTTGTAATCTTTAGATGCTATTCAGGCTACCAGTTTTAGTCTTATGCACTCAGAATCGAGAAAATGACCAGAAAGCAACACTACACTTCTTAATATGCATTTAACCCCTTTGTGTCCAAGGTCCTTGTACAATACATAGCATTGCACACAGGAAGGTACCACCACTGTAGATGGCCCAATCTCCTGATGGACCATGGGTAGTAAGACACAGGAAGGGGGCCCTGCAGTAAAGGAAGCTATAGTGTGCTACAACAGTGCAACAAAGGTTCAGGATAACCACCTGTTGGTAGCCATGAAATAGGATGTCTGTGCCAAATCCTTGCTTGCTGTAAGAAGAACAAAGAGAAAAAAAAAACTATTACATGTCAGCCAAGAACAGACATGTAAATACATCAATGGCTCAACACCACCTATATTGCAATTAAAATGAACTTCTTCAATATGATCCATTGTAACATTTAGGAAACCAACTCACTAGACTAGGGGTCTCAAACTCTGTCCTCAAGGTTCACCAACAGGACAGCTATTATGGATATCCCTGTGTCAGCACAGGTCACTCAGTCTTTGACTGAGCCACCTGTGCTGAAGCGGGGATATGCATAAAAGCTGTCCTGTTGGTGGCCCTTGAGGACTGAGTTTGAGACCCCTGCACTATACACTAGTCATTTACTAATTTAACCAGTAAACTGAAGCAAACTAAGATATTGTGTAAAATGAATGTGTAGGACTAGGGAGACTTGTTCAGTTCTTGAATTGTAGTAACGAGTTGGTGATAATGGGGAATTTTTTTTAGGGGGGGCGGGGGGGATTAGAGAAATTGTGAAAATATTTAATTTACAACCAAGTATATTATTTCACAAGTTGTCTCAAATTAGATAACTATCTGAACACTAACATGGACATTAGTTGCTCAATATAACCTATATAAATGTTTTAACAATACACAGCTAGGAATAGACATTTAAAATATGACATGAAGCACTACAAAATGAAATCTATATTGCCATGAAAATGAATTTCCTTAATCGTGATTCATTGTAACATTTAGGAGACAAATTAATTATAAACAATTTGCGCGGGACCTATAACTACATATATATGCACAGACAAGTACCGGCACAATCAGTAAGAATAACTGACCTCTCACTAATTGGGTACATTTCACGACATCTGTATGAGGATGCTCAATAGTGATCTCAAAACCTGGAGGAGAAAACACAGGCCTTTAGTTTAGAATCACAGCCACCACCAGGATATATGGGAAATAAATAAAATAAGTACACAGAAAAAAATAGTACCGGGCAAAGGCCAGGCATATTCTGACGACAAGAAGCTGCATTCTGTCACTTACCTAATGTTTGTAGCAGTATGGTTTCAAGTATTACTAACTCTTGAGCTTGTTGAAGGTATGCCTTAAAAGGGGAGGGGGGAAATTGTGTTATTTTAATCCAGAAAGCAATTACACACATCACGCCCATTCCCCTTATAAATCTGATCGGTTTAATTTAGTTAAAATAGCAACAAACCACTTTGTTACAATGGAATGGCAAAAAGCGGTTACTTTACAGACTTGTACTGGAAAATTAATTAGTAAAGTGTTTTGCTTTAAAAGAAGTGCTTATTAAAAAAACGCAGCTGCAAATAGGTTGAATCATATTCACTTACATCACTTTTTGTGTCCAAAAGTGCTTCCTCTGGATTAAGACAGGCATGAGTCACTTTGATGACATGTTCAAGTTTTCGTGGCTGCTCTTCCACTTTGGCAGCCAGAAACAACGCAGTAGGAGAAATTATCTGTAGTGATGTTAAATAATGTATTACTGCAATGTCGAAGTGCTACTATATATGTTACTTGTTACTGTGCATTTAAAGACCTTATGGATAAATTATGAAATGTCGAACTGATGCGAATTGAAAGTGAAGTCAGATATTTAATCCGATTAGAGTGAGTGTGTGTGTATATATATATATGTATATAATTTTGTGTTATGGCACATTTGTGTATATATACACACAAAGAGTGTCAAAAGGGTAAATGCTTGTAGCAAGATGGACCAGTGGCAAACTGAATGCCAAGTTATTTTATATTTAATCAGCAATAGCTCGACTAGAAAGGGAATGTTTTAAAATTACAGTTGTCTTATAAAGTTGTAGGAAATGCAATTCTCCCTAATAAAGAACACATCAGTTCCCATGCGTTATCCAAAACATTGTATATGCCTACAAAATGTTAAGACCAAATGTTAAAAAAATGCTTAACATAGTATGACTAGCCATGCTATGATGATAAAGGTTACATACTGGAAGCAATAAGAAATGAACTTTAAAAATTGCATGAAAAACAAAACATCCAATAAAATGATGTTTCAAAACTATAGCGCTAGACAGAAAGCTCTGAACTTTAGAAATGCATGACACTGCAGTTAAGATAGAGATTTAGTTTTCAGATTAAGTTTGCTTTTTAAAAGGAACTTATATAAAACAAAGGGGGGCAAGCTAACATTTATTAGCATTTTTATATTCACAAATCAGAAGTGTTTCGCAGAAGTAATATTGGAGTTATCATCTCTGGATGTTTTCTATATCTTTAAACATGGATGCATACTGAATATCTGGACTAACATTCTGATTCATTTCTTTACACAGGTAAGTCTGTCTGAGTTTAATTCTATCAATTTAACCCCAATTGCAGCAGAACTTATATCTAATTAACATCTCCTTGGTATGTCTGTCTGGGTTGAATAGACAAACCCCTCCCTTAATTATTAGTCAAGTGAATCTGTTTAGAGTATTTAAGTCAGTCTATCTTGACTGTGGAGTTAATATTGGAGGTGAAGACTACAAGAAGAACTTGACTCTCCACTTCAACAGCAACAACTCTGCAACTATGAGAACTCTACTTTCTAAATGCTCTGATAATTTATACGCATCTATAGATTCAGTTTCTAAGCTGCTGCTTAATATTCAGTGCTACACTGCCCTGCCAGGCCTGATTCATATACCTTCTCTTTCAACTCCTACTCTTATGCTCCAATACCAGGGAACTCTCTCCTCCTACCTCCCTCCCTATTGACTGTTTTCTCACTCCTTTGTAAACTTTTCTCTTCTCACCAACTTCCCCACTCCCCTCCTATCCACATTTCATCGCACCTCCCCTTCACCTATACATGTGCATACACTGCACCACTATTTACACATCTTTCCCAACAACTTCTAGACCCCTAAATAAAATGCACCCCAAAAATCATCTTTTCACCTCTCTCCTCTTCTTGCTGCTGGGGATCTCTCCCCTAATCCTGGACCCAGCCATATACACACCTGCTCTCACCCACGCCACCTCTTTCCCTGCTAATGGTATTAACCCATCTAATGTAATACCGACCAGCATCCCAATAGCCTGGAATCATGGCTACTATGCCACACTCAGTCACTCCTACCAACAATTGTGGTCAAGCACTGACTGCCATATACTGCACTTATGCCCTCACCTGCTGCCTCTGTAAGTCTCCCATCATACCACAAATTGTAAACTCTCCAGGGCAGGGATTTCCTTTCCTATTGTCTGACTTTGCTGTGCTTAGTGTATTATTATAATTCCCTGTACTGTATTGTCTTTGTGAAGCGCTGAGTAGACTGTATATCAGTATATAGCGCTAACATACATGTAAAGGTTTCAACTTTCTAACATGTGAAGAATAAAAATAAATGAGCATGCATCAGACATGTTTGGGCTCATTTTAAAGAAACAGAACCCAAGCAATAAAAAAAAAAAACCCCGTTGCTTGCATGTATTGTGCCCATAGTAGTCTGAGCTTTTAGAAAGAACAACTCAGAATTTCCCATCGAGAACAAATTAACAGACTGTTCATAATACAAAAAGCTGGTTTGTAGATGTAATACATTTAGTGATTAAACAAACATTTCCCAGGTAAAGAACATTAAAGAATTAATTTATTTCCCCCGCAATTGAACATTAACTATGCACCTTAGTGGCGCTATATAAAGATATACATACCAAATGTGTGATTTATTCATGGTTGAATTATACATTGATTAAATTACCTGAATAAGAAAGCTTTTCATTTTCACAAACATCCTGACTAATCTTGTTACAGAGAATAAAAAGAGAAAAGCGCAAAACCCTCAGTGTAGTATTGAAATAATTTTAATTATGTATAAAAAGGGGGGTAATATACACGTACAAATAAGGAACATGAAATAGGCATGTAGGTATAAAGACCATATAAATGGGACGCCAGGGTAATTCCTCACACTGACATCCAGCCGTGCGAAGGTAACAGTGGAAGACGGGCAAACAGTCACCACCGGTGGAACACAACCCCACGCAGTCCCCTTGGAACAGACTCACAGCCA
>NC_134489.1:97013762-97096262 GCF_040206685.1 Ascaphus truei
GTCATGTTGCCATAGCAACGTGACGTCACATGACCTCGCGGCGTCATTTTGACGCCGCGTTGCCATGGCGACGCAGGAAGGAAGCCGCCGGAGCCTAGGTAAGTAAAGGTTTACAGAGGCCCTTCAGCTCTCCCGGCACTTCATTTAAGTGCCTTCGGGAAGCGTGCGGGGCCTCTGTAAACCCCGCGCCCCCCTGCCGGCAGTCTCGCGCCCCCCAGTTTGCGCACCGCTGCTTTACAACATGATTATTGGTATCTTAAATACTTTATTGTACAATGCATTCAATTGTACATTATTTCTAATGCGATCCACTTATAGCGCAATGTGATTCTTTGGACCCCAAGAACAGCGTTATAAGGGGATTGAGCTGTATAAATAAATATATATATATATATATATATATATATATACACACGCTAAAAACTAATGCCTATAAGAAATATTTAATAATTTTTAAAAGATAGTTTGTAAACATGATTATCTGAGACTGGGGAGGGTTTGATTTCACGGTGTGTTTGTGCACACAAAAGCCCCCCTGTGCTTCTACCTGTTTCTTTATTGGTTATAAGGACAGGGTGGGTTAAGGGTAAAGAAAACATTTACTTGAAAATCATTCCCCCATTAGGAGGCTCATAAGAAATTTAATTTGTAATTAATTATCAAAGAAACAGTAATGTACTCTATAAGCTTTTAGATAATAAAGTATAATTTAGATTAGTGCCATAGGGAAGATAAGTGAACAGGATATGGACTATGCCATTCAAACCCCTGAGGAAGAAGGAACGCCCTTCGAAATGCGTAGGGTTGCCGTGGGGACCAATTTGCGAGAGCACAGAGACTTACCGGAAGTGACGAAAGACGGCGGCGTGAACGGCGATAGTCGCGGTGAAGGAGGAAAACTTGCGTGCGCGTGATTGGTGTCCCTGTTCCATCTGTGGTGTATACCTGTATGCCTCTTTTTTTATCATAAAGAGTTGGAATTGTACCATCTAGGCTCCAGCTCATCTGTAATCGCTACACAAACCTTTCTGTGCCTGGGCACAGTGCATATCTCACCGCGCTATATCCATTTGGATCTGTTAAAACGTGCTTCACTATTTTTTGTTTTTTTCTGTTTTATTCCTTGGAGGTGCGCTGATTTTCCTGGATGAATCTTCAATCAAAGAACTAGGAACAGTTCTTTTTTTCAAGCAGCCCTTAGTTATTTATATATTGTAGTTTAGACACTTGGGAATAGCTTCCTTTTTGTGTTGTATAAAGAAACAAGCAGTCAAATCTTTATTTTCTATTTAGCACGGTTAGATTTGTTTAAGGAAAACAATCGGACTGTTAAATTCTTTACAAAAGGTTGTTTTTGGCCGGCTTTACTGGACCGCATCTGTAACAGGTGAAGCATTTCTAGTTCAGGAAAGAACATTCTCGGAGCAACTTAACAATGTCATTGGCTTCCTTAAACAAAGCAAACATATGGTATCTTTGGAAATTAGCAGAGAGTTTATTTACAGCCGGGCCTCCTCCAATCCCAGTCTGTCTTTGTCGAAAGGACAGTGTGTGTAAATTCCCTCAGGGCCATCACACAAAAGGGAGTGGCTAGATATGATTATTGCTTTAGAAATATTGGATTGAAACAGTCCTATGATCAGTGCGACAAGGTATTGAACAGAGTATGAATATGGATCTTAAGTCCCAAAGATAGAGCCAGATAATGTAACATGTTGATTTGGAGTTCAAATTAGTTTTGAAAGCATATTAAATCAGTAATCCATTATATAACCACTCATAATGTAGTAGATGCAACATAAGGGGCTTAACTCCAAATGGGATTTATGGTTAATAATGCAAACATAGCCAGTGAAGCTAATTTAACCTGTTCACACTTATGGGAGATACTACTTAGACGAGTGTAATAATAGTATAGGATCACAATAAGTAACAAAAAACCATGACCCCAGAAATGAGTAATACTCACTAATTGTACAGTAGTTATTCTTGACTTGTTTGTAAAGCGCCAACATATTCCACAGTGGGGTACAGAGAATTGATCATTACATAAAGGTTACATACAAGTAAGGACAAACATGCACAAACAGATACAAAAGGGAATGAGGGCCCTGCGTGTGAGCGCTCTCGAGGGAATGAGGGACAATGTTGACACAAAAAGGTAAAGTGGCTACTCAATGTGGGTCGGAGAATACATCAAGATGGAGTATGGTCCAGTCAGACAGCTGATCCCATTAATGTTTAAGTGCGGAGATGTTAGCGGGTGTTACATAGCGTGGAGATTGAAGTAGCTAGTAATAACTGCTTACAAATTAACATAACATCATTATTTTAAATACTTTGAGGTGTCTGGATTTTGTAGAAATGTGTCACTCGGATGTAACGTCTAAAACCTGTTACGGACTTTGGTTCATTTTTGTACCATCAACCCCTGAGAACAAGTGACATCATGCAAAATAAGAATGCAGCTTTTTATTAACCTTTTTTCTACATACATGTCATCTTTACAGACAGAATTATGTAATGTAAGTAGTATAGGTAATTTCAAATATGTATATTCCAACGTGTTTCTTTTGCACTTGTCATTCAAACTGTATTCTGTTGAGACCCAGAAACGTCAATGCATTTCCAGCCAAAAGCCTGTCCTGTTAAAGAAAAACATAGTGATTGTTTTGCAGTGGTCGATTTAAGTGCTGCGTATTTGATAAAAATGATCAAGTTCTACGGATACAAATGAAACCAAATACATATAGATTAATTTCCTAGTCCCAAAGAACACCTGCGAAGAATTGTGGTTTCTTTGCAGGTAGGGATACCTTTTATTGGAAAAACATGTGGTTTACATAATAGATCATGTTGTGTATGAACTACAGACATCTCACAAGTCTGTTCCACATCTGAAGAAGGAAAAATGGAGAAGAAAACGGAGCACTAAATCCAAAACTGGCAAAGCCAGAACAAAAAACAAGGATGCGTTCCCATAATAAAAATTAAAGCTTATTTAATGGAGGAAGAACAAAAACCACACCAACGCGTTTCGGACTAACACAAGTCCTTTCTAGTTTATCCACTATGTTCTGGACTTTATTCAATAAGTTTATTCCGTTGAAATAGATGTTTATTACACTGGTCACCGGCAGGTGTTAACTATTATTATATCCTTACTGCTGTGCTTTGTGGGATTATAGTTTACCAGCTTACATCTTTCGGAATTATTTGTTATCTTCATTTAGTGGGTTAAATTCCATATCTTCAAGAATTCATTATGTTTTAGTTCTGCTGTTTTTTATTGAGCACCATACAACATTTTTCCTTTACACATCTGAAGAAGGGACTGGTGAGGTCTTAAAAGTTAATCTATAACAGCATCACTAACGTATGTGACCCATGTGTGAAAGCTTAACCCCCTCCGTGCCCTACCAATGTACGGTGTCAAGAAAAGTGCCACCCCAGGGGCCCTTATGACATTTTCCGTACCACACTGAAGGAGCAGTCTTGTCATGCGGAACTGCTGGCGGGACTGTGGTCACGGAGCGGTACCACCCTCCTGGACTAAAAGGAAGGACCGCTAGCAGCTTTGCCGGGGCCCAGGACTATAGTCTTGAATGGGACCCCGAGTTGTTGAGCAAGACAGAGGCTTACTCAGGCCCCAAATAACCAAGATTAAATATATTTAATTTGTTTTCCATAAACATATTTTTTTTAATTATTTACAGTACACATACCACCTCCCACCCCTCACCGTTGGAGCTTTTAATTTTCATTTTATTAGAATTCATTTGTTTCCTCCTCTAATGAATGTGGCAGAAAGTATTTGAATCAATCTGGCACACGAGAGGTTAATGGTGGTTAAAAAGTGTTTAAAAAAGAATTGTTTTTTTGTCAGGACCCCTGTCCATGCCTAGTTTTATGTGCTGATCTATGGATAAGGATATCTGGTTTTGTAAGTGGTCCGGAGGAGGTTAGATATGACTGTCCTGACATTAGGCTACAAAAGTATGCCGAGAATGGCACAAGTTCGTTTTCACAAAGTAAACTATTAGCCACAGAGGAACATTCTCTTTGACAGAGGCTGCTGTGCCAGCCGAAACGTTGGCCGCCTGTGGCTAATAAATGGTTTGCTTTGTGAGAACAGACTTGTGCCCTTGCTCTCTGCATACTTTTGAATTACATGAACAGCAGCGAGTCTGACCTGGGGTTAGGAGCACCGGTATTTGCACCCCCCTTTCTTTTCTTGCTTGGTGTGCCTCATGTCTGTTGTTTTTGTGACACTAAAATAAATGGAAAGCTTTTTATATGTAACTTGAAAGGGATGCCTTTGTGATCTGTAGAATATCAGAGGGTGGGGCGAGCACGACCGCTCCAAAAATCTGTAAATGTATTCAATATGAAATATCCTGGACCTAACAGCAATTTGGAGGAAAAAACTAAGGCGATCTCTATACAATGCAATAGAAATAACTGGGTGAAATTACTGTCAAGGTGGACTCTTAGGCTGGGTCCATACAGCTTTAGTCCGAGCGGAGGCGTGTGCCTGCGTGACGTCACCCGCGTGAAGCGGGTGCGGTTTTTGGCCATGCTAGACGCACCATGGGGAGCGTGTCTAGGGGCCTCACGGAGCTGGTTCGCCCTCATTGGGGGAATCGCTCACATGACCTGCCGGTCGTGCCGAGAAATCGGTTTCAACTGATTCCTCGCGCGCCCAATGTCTTAAGGCAATGTGATGACGCCTCAGTGCGGTCTGCGGCAGCATTGACTTAGCCTTACAAGCACCCTATTATTGCTGGTGCCATGTGATGGAGTCCAATTCGTGCTGCTCAACCCAATAGGATCTATTCAGGATCCTCATGTAAATTAGGTGAGAAAAGGGGGGATGGGAGCTGAGAAATGAGCTGGAAAATTGTGTAAACAATACAAACAGAAATGGATGTGCAATTAGAGGTGTTGAGAATGCACACAGATAGGGGTGGGACACCAATATTGGGGAGAAGAGTGGATGGAGAAAATAATACAGTAATAATATTACTTACACGGCCATGTGTAAGCATGGAATATGTGGAAGGTTTCCTTGAGAGATTTCTATGACTATCCAGTCTCCAATTTCCCTCAAGTCCATGGATGATCACAACAGTGTGTGTAGGATGTGAGTTTCTCAGTCACATGCGGGGTCCCTCAGTGCCGGACAGCAAATGCAGAGAGATAATAGTTTTTTTTTAAAGCAAATATATTTATTAAACACAATGGCAATGTGCAACTCGCATCAAATAACTTCCGTCGGCTGCAGCGGATTCCAGGATCGCTACGGCACAGAAAAGTCCCTGCAACCGCATCCGGTATATGGTGCTGGAACGCAGCAAATCCCGTCGAGTGAAAAAATACCCTATCTGTGTGCATTCTCAACACCTCTAATTGCACATCCATTTCTGTTTGTATTGTTTACTCAATTTTCATTTCTGCGCTCCCCTAACAGCAATTTGCAAGAATAACAAATAGATATTTGTAACAGTTACAATGAGATTAATCAAATGATGCCAAACACTTCATGATTAGGAGATACCAAGGACGGGTATCAGTTTCTCATGCAAAGGTAAAAGCTAGGTTGTTATATTTCATATTCAGGCGCGCATATTAAATACACAGACGCAATAGTGTAGATGGAGTTTGTCTAAGTATTATGCAAACAAAGTTAAGAAGTTTTTATATAGAGAGAGGCAGAGGTAGGCAGGCAAGGTTTAAAAGTCGAAAGAAAGGGTTTCTTCTTTAAAGTTGTAAAACTGTAATATAGAGAGATTGATGAAAGGGAGCCTTATGTTGTTATCAATTTAAGGAATTTTACAATATAAACCCTGCATTTGAATTATGAAGCAGAATTTAACAGGTGTGTTTTGGGATCAGACACATGAATTGTCTTCAATCCAGTGACTTCTCTGTGAAGAACCTATTACATGTGGTAACGTATAGGGAATTCTGATTGTTTCATCTTTTTATTTTAAGAAATTGTCTGCATTTTTATACTGTATGTTCTTGCAATCTTTTTCTGTTACCTAAGTGCTGCACTTTTTGTATATTAAATGCAAACTTTAAGTAATAACTTTGGGCTCTGATTTGAACTGTTGCACACTTTATAGAGCTTAATGTAAATTTTCGTGTTAAGTACATAGTTTTCTATATTAACGGATCTTAGACTGCAAATTCGTTTTGATCATTTATTTCGTAGTGACAGCGGATGAAATATATATGTAGTGACAGATTGAGGGTAGCTATTACTCATTTGAGGTAACTTGCGTAGGTGAAAGGTGAGTCAGGTAGTTAACTGTGTATTAACCCATGGCACATATCTCAAATGCTCACAGGTGTGACCAATGTGACAGGAGATATTATTCATTTGAGGGACTTTGCAAAGTGAAGAATGTATCGGCTGGATATCTGTGTATTAACCCTTGTCACATATGCAAGTCATGTGCATACAAGTGTGCCGTACGTCAGGGGTGCGCAAACTTACCATAATGCGCCCCCTGTCTCTCCCCTCCGGTTCATGCCCCCCAGAGAGGGTCATTTGACGCCAGTTGCCATGGAGATGCGTCGCTGGAACCAAGGTAAGTACAGAGTTAGAGGCCTCGCGCGATCCCTGGCATTTATTTTAAATGCCTTCTGGGAAGCGCGGGGCCTCTAATAGCCGTGCCCCCACCCAAGAAAATCGTGTGCGCACCCCTGCCATACGGACGTGACACCCACTTCTTACTATTGTTCCTTTTTATCAAAATGTGTTTATATAAAAAGTGTGAAATGGCCATCTTCTAGGAAGAGGATACTTGCCCAGAGAAAGTACCTTTGGTGTGTGTACACATACAAAATAGGTGAGGGAGTGAGGGGCTGTCAGTGCAGGAGGGAGAGAGAGGGGGGTTTGTTAGGCAGGAGGGAGTGGAGGGCAGTGGATGTGGGTCAGGGGGTGCAGGAGGGAGCAAGGGTGGGGTCAGTGGGTGCAGGAGAGGAAGACAGGCTGTGGGCGCAGGAGTGAGGGAGAGGAACAGTGGATGTAGGCAGGAGGGAGAGGGAGGAAGTGGATACAGGAGGCAGAGACTGGGTATTGGGTGCAGGAGGGAGAGAGATTGTGGCATGAGGTAGAGAGGGGTCGGGGGTGCAAGAGGCAGAGAAACTATTACATTCCTGGGAGCCTCTGTAATGACTGGCTGATGCCTGTCATGTAACTTCCTTCTGGGGGCTTACACAAGGGATGGTGAGATTTGTGGTTCTGCTGCCTTCGGCTGTTCATGCATTGGATCTGGAGCTGGACTACAACTCCCAATAGCCTGTGCACATGTGAGAATGAGCAAGGAGAGCAGTAGGAATGAGTTGGCGGAGCTCTGTAAGGACACCCTTAGCACCTGCGCTGGACCTCGCCCCCGCCCTCCCCTCCACTTGTCCTCGGCCTCCCCCCAACCCCCTGTCGGCGGCCCTTCTGAAAGGGTTAAAATAGCACACATGCTAAGGGGATTTGTTTTATATACATAGCATAGGTATACAGGCAGTCCTCGTTTTACAACGAATGGCTTATCCAACGCTATGCGATGCATACCTATGTTCATTTTTACAACGCCAAAACGGCTTATCCAATGCTCTTACGACGCTTTGCAAAGTTATTTATGTGTATATAATATATATATTATACTAAATAATATATTATATTTTTATATTATATATTTTGTGTATTTTAGCATTAAAAATGCCTTCAGGAACGGAACCTTTCATTTAAACAGTGTTTCTATGGGAAAGCGTGTTTCACTTTACAACGTTTCGCTATCCAACGCCATTTTGAGTAACGCATTTTGTCGGATAACCGAGGACTGCCTGTAATTGGAAAAACACGGCTTCTGGAGAAATGCACAACTGATATGGGGGTTCAAAATCAAAATGGCCTCTGGTTTGTGAGCCAATTGGTGTTCCAAGGAGGATGTTGAAATTATGTGCAACATTCTCCACGCTGGTTGGCTCCTGTACATAAGGTGCCCCTGTTTTTGCACGGGGTGACTCACGTAATAAGTACAGTATCTGCAAAACCAGTGAGAACTTTAGCTCTAGGGCAGGGGTGCTCAACTCCTGTCCTCAACAGGTCAGGTTTTCAGGATATCCCAGCTTCAGCACAGTTGGCTCAATCAGAGGCTCCAGTCTTCGACTGAGCCTCTGAGCCACCTGTGCTGAAGCTGTGATATCCTGAAATCCTCACCTATTGAGTGGGGGAGGGGGTTGAGGATTGGAGTTGAGCACCCCTGCACTAGAGGACCCCCTGGCTCAGGTGATATTTACACAAATATATACATACAGTTGGCGGTGGGTGGTGGTTGCCACTTGAAACAAAACCACTAGTAAAATACTGTATGAAAAACAACACAAAAGCCACTTAACAGAAGGTAATAATAGTAGTAAGAAATCATACTTTTAGTTGTTCATCAAATTCTTCAATAGATTCAATCAGTTGTCCAGGGTTATGTTCTCCTAATGGGAAAGGGTAGTCACTTCCCAAGAGCACATTGTCCTGAAGTTAGAGAAATATGCGTCAAGGGTCAGCAGAGGACGCTACTGTCTTTTAACAGAAGCTCAATAAACATAGACTATTCAGTAGTGGTTTCTATTCAGTTCCCAACTTCTGGCTTTTCAGAAGTTTAGGTCAACATCTGTAACTACTGTAAAGAACCTCTCTTTTGAACTAAGAAATGTCAGTAACACTGGTAAACAATTGCAGGCTTGTTGTAGATTCGATGTAGGGTGTGATACCCGTTATTAGATCAACATTAGAGCTTTTCATAGATGAACTTATTGCGCACGGAGATATGGAAACCTCATGGTTCTGTGGCAGCAGAGTTGGAAGGTTGCGTATATCCTAAAGTGATGAATATGGGCGGATATAAACTCTATAGGGAGTTGTGGAGTGGTGCATAGATTAGAATACATTTGCAGGAGATAAGTAGTCTAGGTTTCATGGGTGGATGAAAAGCATAGGTGTGAAGAGGTGCCAGACTGTTTTGTTCAAACTTTCTCTACAATGTGTGGCATTAAGTGTATCAAATATTGCCATAATATGTCCACTTAGACTCCCTACAGAGTTTATTCCCTCCTTGCTCCATCACAGCAGGATATATACCAGTATGCTTCCTTCTATCTGTGCTGCCACATTACACTTGAAGAAGAATCCTTCAGTACGGGGTTTTGGAAAGCTTTGTACACCATGGGCCCTATGTACAAGACATTGCAGGCGGCTTTTGTAGCCCCTGTCAATTTCAATTACGCTTTTGTGCGCCTATGTATTAACCCAGGGATGGAAAGATCCTGGTTGCTTAAAATGTCTCACCTGGCGCCTGTGCTGTGCGCAATGATGACTGACCTGATTGACGGGTCAAGTAACCGCAGCTCGGCGAGGGCAGCAAGGGGCGGGGCTAGTTGGAGCTGAGATGAGCGAATGAAAGGCTGCGTTTATTGTGGGCGTGACGGTGCGCGCATGTACGGTGCAAACAGGCCTCTATGAGGCCGCCCATAATGCACGCGACCACGCGGCAGATTTTTGTCTTTTCGCATGACGGCCGGGTCACGTGCGCAGTTCAGACAATTAGGGTCACGCCTCCCCATCACGCAAACCCTATGAGCAGAAATCGCTCGAGCAGCGCCATACGCTCCATCGCGCGCTGCCACTATAAAAGCGGCCATAGTGTGTGCGTGTCACTGCACAGCTCAATGGAGGAGAGCGGGAGGATCAGAGAGCAGAGGGTGGGGCTAATCGGAGCGGAGATCTGAGAGACTGTGTGTCTGTGTGTGTATGTGTGAGAGAGTACCTGTGTGTCATAGTGTCACAGTGTCACAGATGCACACTGACACACACACAGTGACACAGAGCGGGCGACAGAGGGGTAGCGTTGTAGCTGTAACGCCCCCAACTTCCCTTCTAAAAATGCTGTCTGGCTCCTAAGTATTTCATATTTTTGTCCACCCTTGTATTAACCTCCAATTTCTGCAGCTGCGTGACAAAATATTTGTTAGCGCACAGAAACGGGCTGTGCTTGACGTACAGATGTTAATGCTAGGCACTAAAAAAAAAGATATTCCTGTGCACCACAAAATCAATTAAACGTGGATCAAAACCATCTGCCAATTTCAGCTTTTTGTGAATGCCAATAGTGTTCGCGCAGAATGAAATCGCTATGTATTAGCCCAAAAATGTATTTGGCACAGCACGGATGTTTAATTAAAATGGTTAACGAAATGTGTTATTTTCACCGTATAGGTATTACACAAATAATGTATATTTAATAACACTAGTTATACATTTTTTTGAAAATACACATTTTGTTCTCATTTAAAATTGTATCAATCAGGTGACCTACATCAAATCTACTTTTCTTCAGAACCAATACAGCTACTAGAACTTTGAACTAAATGTTTTTTTTGTAGCTTTTATTTGGGTTGAAACATTGATTTAAAAATAATAATAATAATAATAATCATTTTGATCAGGGGTTAATATTTTGGTTTCTCAACCACTGGGTGTCACTGTGGATTTTATTTTCAGAATCACAAAGTTATTGGTGGAATTGAATGATAAGGACCCTCCATGCAGGATGTACAAAAGGTTTGTTATCTTGAAAACTTCTTGCTCTCTCTGGGAATCTTACTATATAAAAGTCCAAGTGCATGACATTTTGGATGGCGATAAATCACTTAGGCAGAGCGGTTCTCAAGACCCCTCCTCCCCTCCCCAAACAGGTCAGGTTTTCAGGAGGTGGTTCAATCAGTCCCTGATTCAACACAGGTGGCTCAATTAGTGGCTCAGTCGAAGACCGAGGCACCCGTGCTGAAGCAGGGATATCCTGGAAACTTAACCTGTTGGGGGGGGAGGTTGGAGGACTGGAGTTGAGGACCTCTGACTTAGGCTGCGGTCCCAGTCACTGCCACCGTGCGCTGTGCGTGTAAGCAGCGCCCCTCAATGGGGCTGGGCCCAGTAGACACCGTCACGCTGAAGGTGCAGCCGCGCCGTGCTGCAGGGTTTTTTTTCAACTCGATGAAATTGAGTTCAAACCTTGCGAAGGAGGCGTGGCCACGCCCCCACCGGCGGTTCACCCAATGAGGGCGAACTAGCCGCGTGACGTAATGGCCACGCCCCCGCAAATCCCCGACCACGCCCCCTCCCGTCGCAAGCTCCCTCTCTCCCTGTCAGATCGCGGTTAGCGCTGTGCACGCGCTGCCCTCCCCCCCCCCCCGCCGGGCGCGCGTGTCGCAGACATGACTGGGACCGAAGCCTTAGAGGTACATTTTATAAAGTACGATGGGACAGTTCAGGATGTTTTCGGCTGAAAAATCCCCATAGTCTTAAGTATGGATTTTCAGTGAAAAATGGCCACTTCGGAGTATAACGAATGTTCGCCATAGTATCGCCTGTAGTAGTATGTTTTTATTGAATATTACATGACCGCAGTGAAGCAATCCTTAAATTACCGATACATTTTTTATTTTAACAATGCAATTTCTTATGTTTCTTTGAATTCATAATATATGATCTAAGTATTTAATTGTACCCATTAACCCAGGGGTGCGCAAACTGGGAGGTGTGAGATTTTACGTGGGGGGCTCAGGCGGTTGCAGAGGCCCCGCGCTCTTCCCCAAGGCATTTCATTTAATGCCGGGGGATCACGTGAGGCCTCTAACTCTCAACTTACCAGGATTCAGAAGCGTGGTGACGCATCGCCATGGCAAAGCGGCGTCAGATGACGCCACATGACCCGTCGCCATGGCAATGCGGCGTCAAATTTCCACTGCGGGGTCACAGTGTGACGTCACATGACCCCGCACACCGGAAAATGAGGTAGGGGGGGGGGGGGGAGGGTGTGCGAGCACCAGGGGGGAGCAGGTAGGTGGGTGGGTGCAGCACCAGTAGTTTGTGCACCCCTGCATTAACCAACATGTAATAGTGACGGCCCAATGTTTGAGCTGCAGCAAACACTTCGAAATGTTGGATATGCACGTCACATATTTCCAGCAACACTTTCCGAGAAACCATCTGGAATTACTGGAGCAACCTGACGATATTTCATTCAAAAGGAGAAATTAAACATTTCGCCAATTAGTAAACAGCCACTGATTGAGCCAACTGTGCTGAAGCTGGGATATCCTGAAAACCTGACCTGTTGGTGGCCCGTGGACTGGAGTTGACCAGCCCCGATGTAGCATTGTTCCTTGTGTGTAGCAGTTTAACAGTTACAGTGGAGAGACAGATAGCTTTTGGAATACAGGTTGTTATTGCCTTTAGTCTCTAATGGAAATAATAATTCCTGAAATAAAAATCAAGTCTGACTATTGTTGTCTTTCCAACAGGGGGCGCTAAATACTAGACATATTATCCTATTTGATAAGAGGCACTACCCCCTACCCGCCAATCACATAATGTAAATGATCTGTGGTCTTTCCTAACACCAGAAATGTACCCATTCATTTTATTAAAAGCCTCTCTCTACCTGTGTTTGTTATTGCCAAACTCGGTGTGTATTTATTGCACATCCACACGGATACAACTCCCTGTTCCCCATGTCATTATTTATAGATTATACCTGCTGGTCACCCTGTGTCTTTGTTCTCCATCGTTTGTTTCTGATGGTTCTGGATTAATGACTTCACTGTTAGTCAATCTGCCAACAGTACTACATCATGCAACATGAAAAGATAGCAGCAAGTCGTATGAGCTTTAATGGAGCCCCTGCTATATTCCTTTATCTGATCATCATTTATCTAATTGTGTTTAACATTGCAGACTTGTTTAGGAAGCACCACAATGTGTCTTAGGACCGTAATATAGTGGGGGGGAGGGGCGATCAGGGGGAAGACTCCAAAAATTATGTATTCGCGCCAGTACCGCTCAGTGTCTGCAGTGTGTGTGTGTGTGTGTGTGTGTGTGTGTGTGTGTGTGTGTGTGTGTGTGTGTGTGTGTGTGTGTGTGTGTGTGTGTATGTGTATAAAGTTGCACAAAATTAATAAATAATTTCTTCTCAAAGCATGTCTTTTTTAATTTTTAACACACACACACACACACACACACACACACACACACACACACACACACACACACACACACACACACACACACACACACACACACACACACACACACGCACAGCTTCTCCAGTGACACACAAACACAGTGACACACACAGCTTCCCCAGTGACACACAAACACAGTGACACACACAGCTTCCCCAGTGACACACAAAACACACAGTGACACACACATAGTACCTTCCAAGCCTGTCGCTCACACACGAAAGTGCGTCACGTGCACAAGCGTTCACACACGCGTGCGCCCACTATATTACGGGCCTTATGAATGTATCTACGTGTTATGCATCTACTCAGAGTATGGAGAAAGGATCATCTTTATACCAGGTAGTGTAACTGGAGCAAAAGGTTGACCTAATTCTTTTTAATGAAGCCTTTTCAGATGGATATGATTTCGCCAGAAAAAACAACATTGCTTGAAGTACAGATGTCCTTCCAGAAAACAACCTAGTTATTTATGGAAGTTGCTGAGAATTTGGGCCACTGGAACAATGCAGGTGAATGGATTCAACTTTGTCATTGAACAAAATAAATTAATACAAATATATGAACATTAATTATGAGTCATTATGAGTTACCCACAGGAATCATTGTTGGTCCTTTTTTTTCTCTCAAAAGTACACGAAATACACCAGTGCCATTTAATTTAAATATGTCCTAGCAAGGACCAGATACAATAAGCTCAATCGGGGCAAGTGATATACCGTTACCTGTAACAGTAACAGACGTTGTATAACTCATTAGTCTAGGTTTCGTGGTGGTGTAGGAGGAGGATGGATACCTGTGAAATATGCATATTTCAATCATTTGATTATACATTGTATATGTAAATTTGCATATTTCCCTGCTTTCTCAGGTGTGTTCACAGGTCTCTCCCCACATTTTACATAGAGGAGTTTTTGGGGGGGCACATACGTTGTAAATGGCTACTTTTATTAAAATAGCAGTCTTTTGTACCCCAAACTGAAACATTCTTATACATACAGTGTTTAAAAAAAAAAAAAAGAGTCCTCCCCATCCCTCCTCTCTCCTCCCCATCCCCAACTCTCTCCTCCCCATCCCCAACTCTCTCATCCTCATCCCCCCTCTTCTCCTCCTCATCCCCCCTCTTCTCCTCCCCATCCCTCCTCTTCTCCTCCCCATCCCTCCTCTCTCATCATCCCCAACTCTCTCCTCCTGATCCCTCTTCTCCTCCCCATCCCTCTCTCTCCTCCTCATCGCCCCTCTCTGTCCTCCCCCATTCCCCCTCTCTGTCCTCCCCCTTTCCCCCTCTCTGTCCTCCCCCTTTCCCCCTCTCTGTCCTCCCTCTTTCCCCCTCTCTGTCCTCCCCCTTTCCCCCTCTCCACCTCCCCCTTTTCCCCCAATCTCACCCCCTTCCCCCCCCCTCTCTCCTCCTCCTCCCCTCTCTCCTCCTCCTCCCCCCTTACAGACTTTAGTGGATATGCTATGTTTGGGTACACGCCTCTTTTGCATATCATTATCTCTAACGGTCTTAAAAAAAGCAACGTTGCACTATTTAAATGATGAGACAGGGGCCCCAGAATGGGGTCGTAGGCTCCTTAAGGGCTGCGACGTCCTGATTGGCGTGAGCTGGGGGGTCGGATAACCCCCCTTCCCCCACGGAGTGGGAAGGCTGCTTGTCTCCTCCCATCTAGGGGGAGGGGGGTGAGAGGGTATAAAGAGAGGGTCCCTGGGGGGAAGAGTCAGAGCTAACGGAATTCCCACCCACCCATCCCCAATGTTTGGCTATTGTATTAAACTGTTGGAATGTTATATTAACATGATTTTGTATCACACAGGAGCAGTTTGTCTCCTCGTCACAGCGGAGCTGCCGCGCCAGCCAAGCTCAGGAGACGGAGAACGGGCGAGGACTTTAGGGTCCGTCCCTCAGCTGGAGCCCCTAGAACAGCTCGGCAGGCTGGAGGCGCCGGCTTTAGGGCCGGGTTGGCCTATGCCCAATCAACGCTGGTAAAAGGCTGGGCGCCAACTTTAGGGCTGGGCCTAAGCTGACCCTAGGGGCGGGAGGGGGAGGGAAGCAGCCCAACATGGCTGAATGAGGATCTCCCCCTCCCATTTTACAGTGCTTTTGGGCGGGGGGAGGGAGTGGGCCAATTGCTGGCTGTCTGGGCAAGGATCTCGCCCCCATTTCGCATGGATCCTGCTGGGCTGGCGGGCAGGCTGGTTGATTTTAACAGCGGGTGTTAAAATAAAGCTGTGACCTTTTCTTCCAACCTTGTGTGGTGCGACATGATTTGGTTTAGCGTCACAAAGGAGGGGCGGCGCATAAAGCCTTTATGAGTAAAACTGGTTAACATGACTTTCTTTACTAGATAAGGCGTCACAATAAACATGAAGTTAACATTATGTTAAATAGCCGCGCTGAGATTGCTGTATCTGGGCCTTAGAAAGTAACAAGGAGATCAATTCCTAGTACACAGAGAAAATCCAGGCATTTCTTTAGTTTGTGTGTGTGGAAATGATACCAGGTTATAGAAAGAAGTATATATATATATAGATAGAGAAATATCAGGTACAATCTAATGTCATGTAGACAAGTGATTTGTAATGCATCGGAGCACAGACACACACAAGCAAAATACCAGTTAAGTGAAGGGCCATATTTCTATAATAAGTGCTAGGATCGAATACTCCACCTTTCTGAGCTTATTTTACCCTGTAAATGCTGGATGGTTTTACCCTGCTGTGCAAAAGAAGGGATTGAAAGACAGATTAACGTTGAATAGGATTTGCACAGTTGAGGCACATTTGCAATGCCTTGGAGGCCCTTTCAGCAGGAAAGGTTATTATTTTAAGGATGCCTGGACATCACCCACATTTTGAATGACTTTTGCAACTTACCTGCCCTATTATTTCCACAAGAAGTTTTAATGCGCGGGGATCATGAACTAGAGAATCGGTGTAAAAAGAGCCGAGGTATTTCCGGGGAGCAGTACTATTATCAACAGCGCACAGATCGGGGCGCACATCGAAACCGTGATTAATGCGACCAATTGTGTATGGAATGGCTCCACCTACAAAAGAAAAATTAACATTTAACTAATAGGGAACACATTGGTTTTTAATAAGATATGACTTTGGCAATCCCATTTAGTAGACTACAGGGTATTTTTAACCCACTTACAGCTAAGGCTACGGCTCCAGTGTCGGCGCTACACGCCCACCTGCCAGGCTAGCGGCACGTGCAGCTCTGTTCCCCGGTCTGTGCAGAGCTGCAGGGAAAAAGACGGCGGAGGGCGTGGCCATGACATCACGCGGCAGGTTCGCCCTCATTGGCTGAACCGCCGGGGGGGCATGGCCAGCGCTAGTCGCCAGTTCTGAAGACCGTTGTAGGCTGCAGCCAGGCAGGGAGCTAGCGCGCTCGCGCTCATGCGCGGTGACGTTACGCTCCCTGCTGGGCCAGCAGATTTCTGGCTGGCAAGGTGCGTGCGCGGGGGGGGTGATTCGGGGGCATCACGGAGACATCACGGAGCTCACGTGACGCGCTTGCGGACGACAAATTCAAATTTTCTTGCTCTGCAAGCAGGCGCTGGCTTGCGCTGGACAACACACATTGCCTCAATGTGTTTCATAGCGGCCAGCGTTAGCGCGCACGCCCGCTCAGCGCCACCCTGGCCGAGGCCTTACTGTCTTCAGAAAAATCTGGCCGCTCTGCGGCCAAGGTAGTTAGCGGGCCGGCCTCATTGAGGGGTAGTTCTTGTCCATAGTGTGTGCTGCAGCGGGGATCTAGCCTTAAACTAGACAGATTCCCCTGTTGAGATTAAAATGTTACTTCTCCCTGTTCCATAGATAAGGAATGCGTTTGCTTTTGAATGTTAACCTTATATCCTATCCGTCTTTTATTGTCCACCAACTTGGGCTGAAGGGTTAAGTGGATGATCTACAATAAAGTTTTATAGCATTTTAGCCTTCATCATGTAAAGCGGCAATTCTTGCTACTTATGGGAACCAGGAGTCGTTTAGAGTTTCCCACGTGAAGTTACAAGTGTTAAAGCTGCTTCCAGAGGACACTCAATGGCTGCCAAAACTTGCAGGTCTTGGAGGCCAACAGGAAGCCTCAACGTCATTGGTTGCAGCTCCCTATTCGAAAGCCATTTAAATCCATTAGTAACTTCACAGGTTAGTATCGTGGAAACCAGGTGATACCCAGAACTAAAAATTCAGCTCTGGACGAGCCCATGTTCCCATGCTGTAAAAAAGAAAAAAGGCCAGCTGAATTGTGGCTTTAACACCATTATGTCCATTTGTGATCCTTGATGTGTCAAAGTAGAAGCGCTAAATGGATACTTTCAAAAGAATTGTGGAGCTACAGTAGTTTAATAAGCATCAGGTCAAGAAGGGTCTTCGCTAAAATCTAGAATCTGTTCTTTTAAAAGGCACTTCAGGAAGTCTTTAGCTTTCATGTGCGTCTTTGATAAAATGGCAGTTTAAAATAAATTCGCTGTGACCCCTGAAACATCAGCAAAATGAAACTCACGATATATTTTTTATACTAGTGCTTTTTTCCTTTGTTCTAATGGTCCAAATACTTTGTGGAAATAAAAAGTCTATGTTTTCATACAGCAAAGTTATTATGCATTCCTACTTGCAGTTGTTACTGTGTTAATCACATCTATACTATGGTTGCCTATGTTTATAAATTCTTAATACGGGTAGTCCTCGTTATCCAACGTTTCACTTTACAACGAATGGCGTATCCAACGCTTTACAATGCAACCCTAAGGGGCCGTTTTGACGCCGGAATGTGTTATCCGACGCCTGAATGCGTTATCCGACGCTCACCGCCACTGATTAACACGGGACTCACTTTACAACGGTTTCACTATCCAACGCTACTTCCAGAACGGGTTCCGTTGGATAACCGAGGACTGCCTGTACAGCAATACACACTGACTTCCTTTTATACCGGATTGGTACCCGGAGGGGTCCTCCAGAGATCAACCACACTATTTTGAGCTCCGGGGAACCCACAGGTTCCCGAGATAGTTACTGGTGAAGTCACTGGTATTACTTCCTTGTTTTTCATGGGGATTTAAATGGCCGTCCAATAGGAAGCCACACATGATGATGTAACTTCCTATTGACCTGAGATTTGGCAGCCATTTTCTTTCCCCTGAAGGAGATTTAAAACCAGGAACTTAACCGGTGGGTACCTTGGGAACTGGAGGGGTGGGTTGGGGGGGTGTCTATGGAGCTGAAGATAGTTGTGTTTGGCTGTAAATAAAATGGGGGCTAAAACAAAAAAAGAGTGGGAGGAACAGCTCCTTTAAAACCTATATATTGTTACAAAAAGCTGACCCATGGAATCTGAAATCGTTGTCTTTTAAGATGGTAATTTGTCCCAACTTCCTGGTTCCATATGTGTTGCATAGTACAGGGGTGCACAAACGTTTGGCGCTGCGCCCCCTGCCTGCTCCCACCAGTGGTCGTGCCCCCCTTATGTTTTTTGCCGGCGTGAAATGAAGCAGTGGGGTCATGTGACGTGACGTCACATAACCCCACGGCGTCATTTGATGCCACATTGCCATGGCGACGCGTCACACCTCTGAATGTCGGTACGTTGAGTTGCAGAGGCCTCATGTGGTACCGCAGTGTTTAATTTAAATGCCTTGGGTGAAGAGCAGGGGGCCTCTGCAACCGTCACGCCCCTTCCCCCCAACCCCCCAAAAAAATCTTGCGCCCCCCAGTTTGCGCACCCTTAACATAGAAGATGAGGTTCCACAACATCATTAAATCAACATCATACCTCCATGTGCAAAGCAAACTTTAAGTTTTGGAAACCTTTCAAATATTCCACCCATAATCATACAGCATACAGCAGTGGTTGTTTCAGCCGGCATGCCTAACAGAAAGAGAACAATGGGTGGGTTAATATGAACATTACATGGGAGCACATTGTGTTTACTTGAGCTTTATTATATGCTAACCTTTTGTGTTGTTTTTCTTATGTGGATTATTTTGAGCCTGTCGTTCAAAGAATGTATTTTCAAGCACAAATACCACATACCTGTTACGGTTGTGCTCGCCACCAACCGGGGCTGGACCGTGTGGCTGAGGCTGGGTTATGAGATCACCGACCTTAGACCGCGCAGACTGGTCCGGAGTGCGGAATTCATCGTCAAACAGGCCAGGTTCAGGATTGGAGAGAACAGCGTAATCGTTGGACGAGCCAGAGTCGGGATAGGAGATATCCGGGTAGTCGTAGTCCAAGTAAGGTCAAGAAATCAAGCAGGTCCTCCTGATTCAGCGTAATCGCTGCAGGTCGGGAACGGGGTTTGCGCGAGTGGCATCCACGTCCCATGGCGCCGGTCTAGGAGAGGGAAGGCAGACCAGAGTGGGGACACCGCCAGGCAGCACCGGTAAACCACTGCTTCAGCGCAAGAGTTCAAGCTGGCCTCTGCGAAGGGAGAAAGAGCAGCAGGCCACGGGGTCCCAACGGCTACCTCTGCTAAGGGTAGAAGCAGCAGGTTGCGGCTCCAGGGAGATAGCACAAAGCAGGTCTCCGGGGTGCTTCAGCGCGAGAGTTAAAGCTGACCTCTGCAAAGGGAGAAAGAGCAGCAGGCCACGGGGTCCAGACAGCAACCTCTGCTAAGAATAGAAGCAGCAGGTTGCAGGGAAAGCAGGAACTAATCCTGGAATACTTCCACAGGATTAGTCACGAGGAAAACAAGCAAGGGCTTGTGGCTGAACACAGTAACTTCCAAGAAGGTTTATGCTCGGCAGAGAAGCATTGTGTGAATGTAGTATTTAAAGGCAGCGGGCTAATCCTAGGAGGAGGGTGTGAGGACACTGCTCCAATGACAGAGTACAAGGCTAGGTTGCAGTGATAGCTCGCACAGCTGCTGTTGATAGCAAAGAGGGAATTAGTGAGAACAACAACAACAGCACCCTTCAAGGCTACGAGAAAAGCCAGGAGTGGATTCCTCACAGTACCCCCCCCAGCCCTTCAGGTGAGACATCCGGGCAAATATGACCACCCATAGGGATGGGGGACCTGGAATTGTTCCTGAACTGTCCAGGATGTGGAGAAGAGTCGTGGTCCAGAGACTCGTGGGCACTCCCTTGCGTATCCCCCCCTCCCGGTGAAAACTGCAGCCAGACAGGGCCATTAATAGGTCTCGGGACATGGAGTTGTTCCTAAAGTGCTTTAGGAGGGAAGGGCATCCGTAAACCAGCAGTACACTGGCGAGTACCATTTTGGGATATGAGTGTGGTAGCACCGAAATTCCTGGTGCGTGGCTCGCCACGCGAAATGACTTGGGCATCCAGAGCGGAGGAGAAACAGGGGTTTCCAGAACATAAAGGGCAGAAGGACCCCAGATGGGTGCCCGGTCCCTAGTAATCGTACCAGAGTGCGGGCCAAGAGGCACCGATAATTGAACGGGTATAACAGGGAGACCCTATGGGCAGGTAAAGTTTTTGCTGAAGTTTGCACGTAGGATTTTGAGAGGATCCTTTCCTCCAACGATTTTCCGGGTAGTGCCAGGTATTGGTATGATAGGTGACAAGACGAGCCGTAAACCAGGTCTAGGGACCGTCATCTTGGGGTACGAACTGGGGATTTCCAACACAGGGGAAACAATAGGTACTGCAGGAGGTTCTGAGAGAGACAACCACGAGTTCGCAGCGGTAGAGAAGCAATCAGCAGTGGAGCTCCCAAATACTGTACAACCCTCGGTGAGGGGTAGTATTGCCTGGGGAGTGGAGATCACAAAGTCCAAGGCAACGTGTAAAGTTCTAGAGACAATAGGGAGAGAAACCCCATACTTAAAGTCATTCTGGGGTACTTCAGGAACCACCGAATGGTCAGTGAAAAGAAACTGCCCTCCCGCCCTGGGGATTTGGAGTGCGGTCAGGGTTACTTCAGATATGGCACCAGAGTCCGGGGAAGGTATGCTGGTCTTTGCAGAGATTAGAACAACCGCATGGGGCGGACTACATGCTGCTATGTACTCCAAGGACATCATACTTGTCATAGGAGTGGGAGTAGGAATAGGCTCAGGAGCTTTAATATCTGGAACTTGAGAAACAGGCAGTGCCAGGGCAGTGGAGGGGGGGAAGCCAATGTCTGGAGTTGGAAGCTCAGAATCTGTAACAGGGACATCTGGCACTGCAGGGGCACTGGTAGGAGGAGAACCAGCGTCAGGAGCTGGTGCCTGGGAATCAGTGACGGTTACTGGGGAAGTTAGAGGGTCAATAAGTGGTAAGTTGGAACCGGGGAAACTCTTAAAAGCAGAAACTTTAGAAGAATAAAGAGTCTTATTTAAAACTGCAAGGACCCTAACAGGGGTACGTGTCATGACAAAATCAGAAATAGGTATGTTTACTAGTGCGAAAATTCTGATAATGAAACTGCTAGTCAGTGATGTGGGTGTCTGGGTTTCACTAGTGAGAAAATCAGATACATTGGAAAGTGACTTAGAATCAATCACGGGAGTTCTGGGTCTACTGGGCACGTGTGAGAAAGTACCCTTAAACACAGGAGTCCTAACCTTAACATAGATTAATCCAAAGGTTGCTGGGGCACATTTAGATGCAATGCTAAGGGACTGAAGTTTAGCAAGGGAAGGAAAACAAAATAGCTCAGATTTAAACACCTGAATTTGTAATGTAGGCAGGGTGGTCTCTGACAGTACTAAGGGGGTAACGACAGATACGCTGATCTCTGGAGGGGTTGCTTGGACAGAGGCATCAGGGGGACCAAAAGCAAGGACGGCCTCTATGGAAAGAGATTCCGAATCTGAAGGAAGGGTTTTACCTCTCTGAGTAGCGGGACCGACAAGGAAAATTTCAGAGTGGGGGAAAACTGTGTACTGGTTTCTAGCTAGCACATATAAAAAAGCATCACTTCTGAGTGGGAGCCATGTGTCAGAAAAAATTCCTGGGAACTCAACAACTTCAGCCACAGGAGGGCATAATGACCACTGTTCGCTTTTAACCCTAGGGTTTGAGAAGAGGAGAACACAGACAGTACAAGGGGGGCAACCACAACTGTGCTGATCTCTGAAGTGGGTACTAGGGAGGGCGTGTCTGGGAAATCAGAAACGACTACAGATTCCATGACAAGGAGTCTACGCGCTGAAGCAGGGATCTGAGCTCTCTGAGTGACAGACTGGGTCAGCGAAATACCTAGGAGTGGGGATTCCGCAAACAGGCTTATGGAAAAAAATGGTTCCTGAATATCTTTAACTGGAACCAGTATTTTAGCAGATTTTTCAGGAGGCACGGCAGCGAAAACTTGAGCTGAACCAGGGGGATAATAGCAAAGAATAACCAAGGACTCCGCAACCTTAGGAGGATCATTCAGTGCAACCTCTGCTGTCAGATTTGGGGATTCACTCTCTGACGCTAGAAAGGACGCATTAGCCTGGGGGCAGCAAGGATTTACAGGGGTCAACACAGAGAGTACATGAGAGTCAAAAAGAGGGAGATTTGCCTCTGAAATTGTGGACACAAGGAGTTCCTCCTCCGAAGCTAAGGAGGTGTCCTTGATTGGCGGACTACAGGGATTTACCAAGGGGGGCTCATAGGGCTGACCCACAGGGGTTAATACAGAAAAAACCTCAGGGACAGAGCTTAGAATTTCTGGGTTAGAAAGAGAGTGCAAAGAGGGTACATTCTCTAGTGCTAGGAGAGACACACTGACCTGGGGAATGCCGGGATTTACAGTGGGGGACTCATAGGCCTGACTAGCAGGGGTTAAGACAGGAATAACCTCGGGGATAGAACTTAGAAATTCTGAGTTAGAAAGTGAGGGAAAACCAGGTTCATTCTCTGGTTAAGACAGGAATAACCTCAAAGGCAGGAGTTAGGGATTCTGAGTTAGAAATACAGGCTAGAAGGGGTTCATTCTCAGACATTAGAGCCATAGCTTTGGCTTGGGAAATACACGTATACTCCACGGGAACCTCACAGGGCTGATTGGCACGGTTTAACTTAGACATATCCTTGGGGTCTAAGTAACAGGAGGTGCAATCAGAGCTAAAGACCGTGGCAGCTTCTACCTTAGGGGGCAGTGATAGTGGGACAGTTTGGTCATTTCTTGGAGAGGGAGGTACCCCCACAGGTTTAGCAACAGGACTGACAGAAAAGGGTTTGTGAATCGTCCGTGCGTAGGCGGCAAGGAGAGGGTCACGCTCACTTATGTTCCTGTCAAATTCCAGGAATAATTTAAGGGTGGTGTCTATGGCCAGAGCCGGTACCCTAAATTTCGCAGTTTGGAGACCCGGAGTGGACATAAGAAGGAGTAGTTGGGAATACTGGGCTTGTAACATCTTCTTTACCTCTTTACATTCCTGAGACTTAGTAAGTATTTATTTACGAGTCAGTCTTTCTGCAGGGGTTAACCCTTCATACACACAGGTAAGATTAGGCGGAGGCAGTTTTTCAAACAGATACTGTTCTTCAAACAGGGACTGGTTCGCAGCCTGGGACATAGGTTCAGTTACATATTTACCAACCCCCGCCACATCGCGGTCCGGTTTTGTGGGGCCGAGCATACTGTCGCGGTTGTGCTCGCCACAAACCGGGGCCGGACCGCGTAGCTGAGGCTGGGTTATGAAATCACCGACCTTAGACCGCGCAGACTGGTCCGGAGTGCGGAATTCATCGTCAAACAGGCCAGGTTCAGGATTGGAGAGAACAGCGTAATCGTTGGACGACCCAGAGTCAGGATAGGTGATATCCGGGTAGTTGTAGTCCAAGCAGGGAATCGGTAACAGGAAATCAAGTAGGTCCTCCTGATTCAGCGTAATCGCTGCAGGTCGGGAACGGGGTTTGCGCGAGTGGCGTCCACGTCCCATGGCGCCGGTCTAAGAGAGGGAAGGCAGACCGGAGTGGGGACACCGCCAGGCAGCACCGGTAAACCACTGCTTCAGCGCAAGAGTTCAAGATGGCCTCTGCGAAGGGAGAAAGAGTAGCAGGCCACGGGGTCCCAATGGCAACCTCTGCTAAGGGTAGAAGCAGCAGGTTGTGGCTCCAGGGAGATAGCACACAGCAGGTCTCCGAGGTGCTTCAGCACGAGAGTTAAAGCTGACCTCTGCAAAGGGAGAAAGAGCAGCAGGCCACAGGGTCCAAACAGCAACCTCTGCTAAGGATAGAAGCAGCAGGTTGCAGGGAAAGCAGGAACTAATGCTGGAATACTTCCACAGGATTAGTCACAAGGAAAACAAGCAAGGGCTTGTGGCTGAACACAGTAACTTCCAAGAAGGTTTATGCTTGGCAGAGAAGCATTGTGTGAATGTAGTATTTAAAGGCCAGCGGGCCAATCCCAGGAGGAGCGTTTGAGGACACTGCTCCAATGACAGAGTACAAGGCTAGGTTGCAGTGATAGCCCGCACAGCTGCTGTTGATAGCAAAGAGGGAATTAGTGAGAACAACTGCAACAGCACCCTGCAAGGCTACGAGAAAAGCCAGGAGTGGATTCCTCACAGTACCTTTGTTGTGGCAGTTAAATCGCTGCACATTTAGGTAAAAAGCTAGAATAAGAATAAAGGGTCTCCATGACAGTGCATTGGGCCACTTCAAGCCAGAGGTAGGACACGTCAGCTGACTGAATATGGCTGTATAAGCTGCCTCATTCTCTCCTATTCCCTCAGTTGTTGTGTCCTACCAGCAATGGTGCATACCCTATGTTTATGGAGCTTATTTTTGTATGTTTCCATGATTTATTGTTTCTCTCTTCGGCCGAAAGTGAATATTACAATGGGTGGGACAGAAAGCCTCAATATTGGCAGTACATATTGTAGAGAAGGACAAATGTACTGCTATGAGCAGGAACATTCTTAGTCTATGGGAATGGTCTCTCAAGCCAAAGATCTTTTATGCAGTGGATAAAAAGGGGCACTCTTTGGACTTGTTGGTGTCTAGATTAAATTGAATAGTTACGACTTTCAGCGCTTGAACCAAAGACCTAAAAGCAGCCTTTGTGGAAACACTCGCAATCTCCTTGGATTTTACACTAACTTACATTTTTTTTCACCCTTTCCAAAAATTCAGAGGATTCTTAAGAAGATCCAGTTAGGGTGAGTAGAAGTTATTCTAATAAATCCTGCCTGGGCAAAGAGAACATAGTTTTCAGAGGTAAGAAAGATGTCAATAGATTATCCATAGCTCCTTTCATTAGTACAGGCGTTATATCTCAAGGTCCAGTGACCCATCCAAACCTAAAGATGTTCTCTTACAGCATGGAGCTTGGAATGGCTTTTCAGCAGAATAATCCAGAATAACAGTGACTACAAATGCCTATTAGAGAATTTGGAACATTTTCTGTAGTTGGTGCAGTATCAGAGGCATTTATAGAAGAAAAAGTCTCCACTTCCCAGATTTGTGAGCTATTACAACACCGTTTAGATGGATGTTGGATGTTGTAAGGACAATAAAGTAGCATGTCACGTACGGCAACCCTGCGAGCACGGGACCTGCAGACAGGACAAGGGTTAATACTCACGCTCGCATGCACTCCCACTTTTCAATAAAAGTGTTGTATTAGGTAGGGTAATATATCTGCGTACATCAGGATAAAACAAACAGGCATTACATGTACTGTGACGTGTTACACAGGAATATTGTGTCTTAGGTACTAGTAATGTGTTAACTTCTCCATTTGAATGGTTAGGTGGGAAGTTTCATGCAGCCATCCCACAGAGATACATTTAGCTTAATTATTCATTCAGGTGCCGATGAAAGATGTGATTGGAGATGCGTGATATCCAACGTAGCCAAATCAGATGCGACCATGGGGTGTAAATACTCTATTGGCTTATTAAAAATGAATTCCTGAAGAAGTAGCCCTGTGCTATGAAACGCGTAGGATTAAACACACACGGTTGATCCCCTACCTAGAAAGGGTACCTCTAGGCATTTAGATCAATCACTCGAGTTACAGCGGGTCCTGTTCACTAATACGAGCGGCGTTGAATCCAGCTGACGGCCGTCATTGCCTGGCGCCTTGCCGTCGATCACGCAGAGCAGCTGTCTGCAAGTGTGATTGTGGACTATCACCTCCTCCACACCAAAGCTGCTTACCTTTCAAGCAAGACACCAGACGGAAGTTCTATAGTGACACTCCGGGAGCAGCTGCCTACCTGCAGAGAACCCACTCTGAGGTTCCAGCTGATCACCATCTGAGGGTGCCGAGTGAGAGACTGATCCTGCTGCCTTCAGCATCCGGCAACACGTCACAGTACATGTAATGCCTGTTTGTTTTATCCTGATGTACGCAGATATATTACCTTACCTAATACAACACTTTTATTGAACTTACTTCACCATATGCGTTGTGTGCTGTTTTTTCTTGTGTCCCACTATTCTATAGGGGTGCTGAGCCACTCTAACACTAGCAGCCGCAGGCGCCCTCTTCACCCAATTAGAGGTTGTTGAAATTGTTATTATTTATCACAGTGGTGTTTTGTTTATGTGTGGTCAATTGATTTGCACTGTACATAGAGTAATATTTAGTAGCGCACTTTATTGTTTCTTCTTTGCTCCCACTTTTCACCTCCGCAGCGGTCCCTCAAATGGACAATATCTCCTCTACAGGACAAGGGTTAATACACAACTCGCAAGCTGCCACACTCGTCACCTTCGCAAAGGTTCCTCAAATGGGTTAACGTCTCCCCTAAATCTGTCCCAATATACCACTGTCTCAAACAGAACACAAGTGAGCACGTGACTTAGATATGCTACCAGGGTCAATACACACGGCTACTCTAGCCAACTCACCTTTCTCCTCTGCAAAGGTGCCTCCAACGAGTTAATATTAACCCTTTACTCAATTGCAATCATATCTATACACTTCCACCACCTGGGATATCCAAATAAGATGTCAAATTAATATTTCAGAGGGCCCCAGGTCCCTGTTTATTATAGAAAAACTATGCACTTTAACACACAAAGATCAGTTGTAGCACGCAAATTCCAAAGAGATAGAGGTCATTCCATTTTTAAAACCCACTATTATATATTTTATTTAACTACTTTAGTGTCGGAAAGGCACAGATCATATTGCATAGATGCAGGCCCCTCCGGCAGTGAGGTGCACTTCTCTCCGACAAACGTTAAAAAAAATAAAAAACTACTGTTTTAGCTCCCCCAATTTTATAATCAATTCCCCCAATTTTATAATCAATTCCCCATCTTAAAGCAACAACTCCCTCCTTTTCTTGTTATAAATCTGAATAAAGGGTATTCCAGAACAGAAAAGCGCTCTTTTTAGTGAATCTCCGGTTCCTGAGAAATGTACTTACTTTACCTTTTTTGTATTTGGAGTTGAACTGAAAAGGAAGGAATGAATTCCAATGAAAAAAAAAAGTGCTTTTCAAACATCTATTATGTTTTTCTTTAAGGCTTAAAATAATTGAACCCTTGATGAAAAATGAAGCAGTCAAACCTTTTGCAAACTAAAAGATAATTATGAAAGAGCTTAATTTTTTTTTTAATTAACAAAAATACAATTGAATTATTTTATTAATGTTCTGCATTTTTTTTCTACATTGAAATTACAATTTTCCTATTCAATCTATTTGTTAGGCTACCGGCCTAACTATGACATGAAGAAGGGCACCAGTAGATGATAAAAGTATAATATACTAACCTACCAGCCAGGGAAGCCAATATTTGGACATTCTCCCATCCATTGGCATGTCCCAGGGATGCACAAAGATGGAGCAGTTTAATTCTTCAGCAGCCTGAAATGAGGTTGTACACATAGATTTGGTTTACAGAAAACATCGTCTACATGTTTCATTCGTTCATTGGAAAATATGCTAAATACAGAAGCTGCCAGATTGTCAACAGCCATTGGTTGTTATTACATTGCTCTGCATGATATTATATCTGCATGTTAATATATTGTTCTGCATGTTATATCTGCATGTTATATTGCTCTGCATGTTATTATATTGCTCTGCGTGTTATTTCTGCATGTTATTATATTGCGCTGCATGTTATTTCTGCGTGTTATTATATTGCGCTGCATGTTATTTCTGCATGTTATATTGCTCTGCATGTTATTATATTGCGCTGCGTGTTATTATATTGCACTGCGTGTTATTTCTGCGTGTTATATAGCTCTGCATGTTATTATAGTGTTGCATGTTATTTCTGCATGTTATATTGCTCTGCGTGTGATTTCTGCATGTTATTATATTGCGATGTATGTTATATTGCTCTGCATGTTATTATATTGCTCTGCGTGTTATTTCTGCATGTTATTATATTGCGCTGCATGTTATTTCTGCATGTTATTATATTGCGCTGCATGTTATTTCTGCATGTTATATTGCTCTGAATGTTATTATATTGCGCTGCGTGTTATTATATTGCACTGCGTGTTATTTCTTCGTGTTATATAGCTCTGCATGTTATTATAGTGTTGCATGTTATTTCTGCATGTTATATGGCTCTGCGTGTGATTTCTGCATGTTATTATATTGCGATGTATGTTATATTGCTCTGCATGTTATTATATAGCGCTGCGTGTTATTATATTGCTCTGCGTGTTATTTCTGCGTGTTATTATATTGCGCTGCATGTTATTTCTGCATGTTATATCGCTCTGCGTGTTATTTCTGCGTGTTATTATATTGCGCTGCATGTTATTTCTGCATGTTATTATATTGCGCTGCATGTTATTTCTGCGTGTTATTATATTGCGCTGCATGTTATTTCTGCGTGTTATATAGCTCTGCATGTTATTATAGTGTTGCATGTTATTTCTGCATGTTATATGGCTCTGCGTGTGATTTCTGCATGTTATTATATTGCGATGTATGTTATATTGCTCTGCATGTTATTATATTGCTCTGCGTGTTATTTCTGCATGTTATTATATTGCGCTGCATGTTATTTCTGCATGTTATTATATTGCGCTGCATGTTATTTCTGCATGTTATATTGCTCTGAATGTTATTATATTGCGCTGCGTGTTATTATATTGCACTGCGTGTTATTTCTGCGTGTTATATAGCTCTGCATGTTATTATAGTGTTGCATGTTATTTCTGCATGTTATATGGCTCTGCGTGTGATTTCTGCATGTTATTATATTGCGATGTATGTTATATTGCTCTGCATGTTATTATATAGCGCTGCGTGTTATTATATTGCTCTGCGTGTTATTTCTGCGTGTTATTATATTGCGCTGCATGTTATTTCTGCATGTTATATCGCTCTGCGTGTTATTTCTGCGTGTTATTATATTGCGCTGCATGTTATTTCTGCGTGTTATTATATTGCGCTGCATGTTATTTCTGCGTGTTATTATATTGCGCTGCATGTTATTTCTGCGTGTTATTATATTGCGCTGCATGTTATTTCTGCGTGTTATTATATTGCGCTGCATGTTATTTATGCGTGTTATTATATTGCGCTGCATGTTATTTCTGCATGTTATATCGCTCTGCGTGTTATTTCTGCGTGTTATTATATTGCGCTGCATGTTATTTCTGCGTGTTATTATATTGCTCTGCAATGTGTTGCTTATCCCTCTGGCATCTGCGGGTAAGCAGATCTAACAAAGACTAAACTTACTGCATAGACCGGGTAAAGTTCAGGTGAATTCAGGTCCCATTGGTTGATGTGGGATCCTATCTGTACCCCTGGGAAGCCCAGCTCCTTCACACATCGATGCATCTCCTGCACTGCCAGCTCTGGAGACTGCATAGGTAGTGTTCCAAGCCCTATGAATCTTTTCGGGTGCCTCTGAACAACTGCTGCTAAATCATCATTTAAGAACTGGGACAGATCCAGAGTGTCCTTTGGCTTTGCCTGGTTAAAGATCGGACATAGTGTCATTTTTTTTTACATTTTATATTCTGTGTCAGAAGCAAAATTAGGGGGGCAAGCGGGGCAGCAGAGAGAATGGGGCGGAGAGAGAACACAAAATATTCACAAATAAAGGGGGGAGGGGGGCGCAGTTGGTGAAACTAGCCCCGGGCACAAAAACTACATAGTTCCTCCTCTGTGTGTGAATAGCTCCCATTTCGAAAATCAGATTTCTTTCTGATGCACTAACATACTGAAGCCTTTCTGGTTAGCCCTAAAAAGACGCCTCTCTCAGTACTTGCCTTAGTCCTTTACAACAGCAAAATATGCATCCCCTCCCCCGACATTCTCCATAAATAGGTTTCATAACCATAGCTATGTCCATGGAAGCCATATTTAAGTGGCCATTTGCCCAGTGCCCTGAGACAAACGTCAGCACACTAATCTCAGCGTACTGTATGCAGTCTGTTAAACAAGTTGTTGTATAAAGTGGAACAGGAGGATTTGTCAGCCTTAATTATGCAAACACAGAACAACTTTTAAAATGTGCAGCGTAACCTCAGCGTAAAGCAGCTAGTGATTCCAGTACACATCGATCCCCAACAATACATTATTGACGTCCCTTGTGAATTTATATGTGGGCATTAGTGAAACTTCTAATTACCTCCAATTATGTGCCAGGTTCCTGGTTAACTCACTCAATTCTTTGCATACACAACTATCACATTGTTGTTTATTTGGCAAATTAGTTCAATACGATTAGGTCATGTTGTATGAAGCATTGTTTTATATTGGTATTAACTACATGAAGGACAAAATAAAGCAGGTTAGGGCAGTGAACAGAGCTGAAATAGTGCAGAAGTGACTCCAGTTTGTGGCTAATGTGTATGTCTGGCCCTCTTTTGTAGTTAAGAGTTGCTTAGTAATGCCACTGTGCACTGACCCACTGAAGGCCTTCCTCTGTGGGTTTGTTAAATCCACACATTAGAAAAGTTATGGTAGGTAAAAAAAAGTGACAAAAACCCTACACCGTACAATACATAAAAATATTACCAGTGGTGCATTTGCAGGTCTCAGACCGGTGGGGAAAGATAGGACTGCAGACCCGTCTGAGATATGTAAATGCACCACACGTGGTATTTATATTTGCTGTACACGGTATGGTATAACTTTTTTAATGTGTTGTTATACCACTTACCAGCTCCATGTTGGGGAGTGGGGGGATGAAGGGGAGAGAGAGGATGAGGGGTGGGGGGTGAAAGAGGATGAGAGGTGTTGAGAGAGGAGGGGGGGGGTGAGAGGATGAGGGGAGGGGGGGTGAGAGAGGATGAGGGGAGGGGGGGTGAGAGGATGAGGGGGGTGGTGAGAGGATGAAGAGTGGTGCAAAAATCTTGGAATTTGTGGGAGATCAGATTTTGATTAAGATCAGTATTGCTCGCAATGTGTGACTGCGGGTATGTTATTTATAAATAATCTGATCGTTTCGTAAAAAAAAGAATATGATTTGGTGAAAATTGGTGCACACTTGTAGTGAAATTTTGAAAAAAATTACGTAACTATCAGATCACTTATAAATAACATTACTCCTCACCGTCTTTTCGTGAGCGCATTGCACTTTTCACCGTTGTGTCCAGTACCTTTGGAGATGCCACCTGGCAACCGTAGTTACACACTATGCTCATTTGCATGTCATTACCCAGAATCCCTGGCTCCAGTGTAAGCATTGTTTGCTAAGCAATAATGAGGAAAGACAGAGTTGCAGACCTGTCTGAGACTTGCAAATGGACCACACATGGTAGTTTTATTTACTGTACTTAAATCCACACTGAATACTTTACTTGTGCACCAAATGAGAAATACATTGCATTGTACTAACAGTTCCCAAAGCCTGAACATTGCATAGTGTATGGAAATCACTTCAATCGCACGATCCTGCTAGTTTTGAAGTAGGTAAAGTAATAGTTAAAGTAATGAAAGATCCCCAGCGTGATACTGAAAACACCTGATCCTTCTATTTTAAAGCATTTTTATTTTTTTACCAAGTATTGCCACTGAATCATATTAATTCTCTGACATAAAAGGGACGATCTTCCTGCTGAAATGGGTCCCTAATTCTTTGTTAAACGCTCATTATTAAAGATGGATAAATTCATTGAGTGCAAATGATTCTTATTTAGAATTTGAAATGTAAAAAATAAAATAATGCAAATTTGCCAAAAATTGGCAACTTAAAATATACATCTTGGGAATTACATTTTGCCCCAAAGTCTGGAAATAAATTGGTAACATTTGTGAAATGCGGTTGTTTATGCTGCAAGCCTTCCAACATTTGTCCGCTTCTCTCAACACTCGATAATGCATTGAAACAAAGAAACCTTGCAAAGTTGGCGTCGGTGACTGCGAACGTAGAAGACGACCGTTCCTGAACCGTTTACGGGTATTTCAATACATTCAAACATTTGCAAAATGCACAACATTGCACGTCACTAGGATTGCCAGGCGGCTTCTCCAAAAATACTGGGCGCAATGGTGAAAGGTATGACGTGCTCGAGACACAGAAACACACACACCTCTTGCCGCTCCATGCTGTTTCCTCCTCCTCCTCCATGGCCCCGCCCCCAGGCTCCTGACACCTCCTCCTGATTGGCTGCATTAGCCAGCAGCAGGCAATCAGGATGGAGGAAGCTGCCCCGACCCCGAGGAACAGCCCTGCTCTGGGAAATCCCGCGGCCTCCCCAAGCCGGTCAGGTCACTGTGTCCAGAGAAGTAATACCGGACACACACATGTCCAGTATTACCTCTCTTTTTTTTTTTTACTGGACATTGTCCAAATACGGGACAGTCCGGTTCAGTACTGGACACCAGACAACCCCACTCGTCACACCGTTTCAAAGAAAAACAAGAAACAATATAGTTTAGTAGGAATTGTACTAGAAAGATCGCCTGGGCTGTGCTTACAACTTACCCAGTAGCTGAACATTACGGGAACTGTTGAGAGAGCTTGTACCGTCACTCCTGCATAGAGCACAAAGATAGGGAACAAACTTTTGTTGCCGTCTTTTTTTTCATGCGGAGAGAACCAAATAGTTGAAGCTGCTGCATTTCTCTAATCCAGGGCTCCTCCACTCTGGGTCAGGTTTTCAGGATATCCCTGCTTCAGCACAGGTGGCTCAATCAGTCCCTGCTTCAGCACAGGTGGCTCAATCAGAGGCTCAGTCGAAGACTGAGCCTCTGATTGAGCCACCTGTGCTGAAGCAGGGACTGATTGAGCCACCTGTGCTGAAGCAGGGATATCCTGAAAACCTTACCTGTTGGGGGGAGGGGGGGGAGGGGGTCTTGAGGGCTGGAGTTGAGCCCCCCGCTCTTATCTCAGTGGAATCACCGTCTCGTTCTCTCTCATTTTAGGCCTGCTTTACATTTACTGCCATTGGAACCAGAGTGTCCACATCCATTTTGCAAATCATTGAACTGCAGTCGCCTCCGACAGCGAGCGGGTTCTATTTAACAACAAATATAGGCATCTTGCATTGCAACTTAGTTTGTGAAAAGTCTCTATTCTTTTTATGGGAAATACATTTTTATTTGATTTTGAACATTAAATTTTTTTTTTTTTTTAAATGTCATGTTTTAATGTCATGTCATGTCTTGTATATAATGTATAACCCTGTTCATTTATGTAACTGTATTTGTAACCATGTATTATTTGTCTTAACTCTGTGCCCAGAACATACTTGAAAACGAGAGGTAACTCTCAATGTATTACTTCCTGGTTCTAAATATTTTATAAATATATAAATGTTGATGAAATAAGACAAAGTATTACACATACATTTCAAACTCATATATTCTCTTTATTGCCCAATATTTTCCCATTTAGCCTTATTGATCATTATAAACTCCCTTGCACTGAATGAGTTGACATGTCACATGCATACACACCATGGCATAACCTCTTCATGGCCACAGGGGATAGTGACGCATCACACTTCTTATAGTTTGTATGTACCTGACTGATCCATCTCTCCTAACCTCACTTCAGGATCCCAACAATTGGATTGGACAACGCGAAAAACATGTCCATCTTTCATCATTGTCCCCTCCCCCTAAGGAAAGAAAAGTCAAAGCAGAAACACAAGCTGAGGTTACCGTATACGTCAAATAAAATAATGTTAATTCACCGTAAAGGTCCTTAAAGCTGCAGTTCAGTCAATATCCTGCATGTTTGTTTTTTTTAATAAATCAGTTCTGTAGTAAGAAAAAATACTTTTAGCATTTTCTGTTTTTAAAAAAACAACTTTGAAAGACCAATTTTCTTGTATTCTATTTTAACAGCCATTTGCTAAGGCACTGCCCCTTCTTGTCCTGTCACAAGCTCTGGCACACCCCTTTGTCAGCACTGCCCTCCCTCTAGCACTTGTCAGTGCAGGATTGCTCATGAATATTCATGAGCTTCCACTGCCAGTCAAGCAGATTATAAACAAATGCCAGCTTTTAATATGTCACCAAATTTCGACCTATCAATACATGGAAAACGAATTGAGCTGCAGCTATACTGTTCTTTAGGTAATTAGAGATTGCACACATAAAACTATTGAAGTAAAAAAATAAATGTAAAAAAAAAAAAGACTGAACTGCAGCTTTAAAGTCTGTGGCTGGCAATGCATTCCTAACCAATGTTCTACTGGCAGCAACGAGGTTAATAATATGAACGGGCAGCCAGGTCTAATGATGCTGAGTATCTGAACTTAAGCTGTTTCTCACCAGGGAAAACAGAACTTAAATCATGTGAGTAACTTTAATGAGACATAATAACCTAAGCTGCAGATCGATTCTTTCTGCCAATATCCTGCTTGTGGGGCTATCAAAATGGCCACCGTCTAATTCTGTGCTGCCGTCTGAAATGCTGCAGCTCTAATGTAACATTACATTACTAAGTGTAACATTTTCGTTACAGATTTCAGAGCAATAGACAGTCTGCTGTTTGGAACATAGCAACAGATATGATTGTGATACTTTGTTGCCAAAGGACAGAGCTCAAAAAGGCCTGTTTCAAAAGAGGAAGTGGATGTGACTTTCTAAATGGTTGCGAAGCTGCCAAAGAATGCTGAGTACATTATTAAAACTAATTTAAAAAAAAGACATTGGGAGAAAAGATATATATTAAAAATGCAGTAAGTATTATCTAATACTACACAACTGATTAAAAAAAATATATATATATAGGATTTTTACTGTTTTGCTCCTTTAACCCCTTTGGTGCCAGAGAGGTGAGCAGTACATCCCTGGTGCCTTATCATTGTCCATTGTGTTTATTTGGTATTGTGCCTAAGTCTATATAACAGGTACACTGTACCCACTGCTCCAAGCCTATCGGAATAATTAATAGCGGACACATTCAGTGTCTTTATTGCTGTGTATAAGATCAGAGAACATTATACATTGAGGACACCTAGAAGGGATCAGATGCTGTGATTTTGTTTTTAAGGGGTATCCATTTTTCATTCTTTGTTCCCTAAATGGAAGTATATAACCATACACTGGATTGCTGTACATTGTAGTATGTTCTATTTTACAGTGGCAGTACCAAACGTTGCTGCCCTAAGTATCTAAATAAGGCCAACATCAATCTCTCTAGCTATCTTTTTCTGCTCTCTGCTCCCTAAGTGGACATATCTTTAGATGGTTTAAATTGTGTATTGCTTTAGATTTGAGTAATTTCTGTTCCGAACTGGAAGCTCCAGCACTGCTACTTTTATTACATTTAAAGAAGGTCCCCATAAATCTCTCTTGCTGTGTCAGAGAGTGAAACCCCGATAGCTGGCTAAATTGTATTTTCTTCTTCTTTGAGAACTCCATATAATGGATGTGTTCAGCGGGTTAGGAGAGCCAAAAAACCCGGTAACAAAGCCCTCTGAAGCACCGTGTTATACCACTGTGCAATCAAAGCAAACAGATTGCCTATTTTTAGTGTTCTGTGTATGACCTACATTACAAATCACCACAATCTACACGTAAATGATGATGGGGACAGGGGAGATTGAAACGTCAACTGTCAATGAATATTAAACCTCAATTCCATTGTGTCGTGATATAAAGTATTACTGTAACAAATTAGAGACCATTATTTGCCTAATATGATAACATAATGTAATATCCATGTTTTCCACCTTGTTGTACTCGTTCAGGATATACAGTTGTTGGACTGTGCTGTGTCCCCTTTAAAGGTGTTTTCAAAGTTCAATAATTACTTCGTGTGAATATTCTACTTGTTTTCTTTGGGCTGCAGCCCTCACTTTATATTTGTGATAAGCTTCATACATGAACAGTTCTAGAAAAGTCTACATTACCAATTAACATGCAACACTCCTAGCATAATGGTTCAATACAAATGTATATGCAACACTCCTAGCAGGGTGCAATATACATTTACATGCAAAACACCTAGCAGGGTGCAATATACATTTACATGCAAAACTCCTAGCAGGGGGCAACACACATTTACGTGCAACACTCCTAGCAGGGGGCAACACACATTTACATGCAAAACTCCTAGCAGGGGGCAACACACATTTACGTGCAACACTCCTAGCAGGGGGCAACACACATTTACGTGCAACACTCCTTGCATGGTTCAATATAAATGGACATGCAACACTCCTTGCATAATTGTGCAATATAAATGTACATGCAACACTCCTAGCAGGTTGCAACACACATTTACATGCAACACTCCTAGCAGGTTGCAGCACACATTTACATGCAACACTCCTAGCAGGGGGCAACACACATTTACATGCAACACTCCTAGCAGGGTGCAATTTACATGCAACACTTCTTGCAGGATGCAATATACATTTACATGCAACACTCTTAGCATGATGGTGCAACACACATTTACATGCAACACTCCTAGCAGGGTGCAATTTACATGCAACACTTCTTGCAGGATGCAATATACATTTACATGCAACACTCTTAGCATGATGGTGCAACACACATTTACATGGAACACTCCTTGCCGGGTGCAACACACATTTACATGGAACACTCCTTGCAGGGTGCAATAAACATTTACATGCAACACTTCTTGCAGGGTGCAATATACATTTAAATGCAACACTCCTTGCAGGGTGCAATATACATTTACATGCAACACTCCTTGCAGGGTGCAATATACACTTACATGCAACACTCCTTGCAGGGTGCAATATACATTTACATGCAACACTCCTTGCAGGGTGCAATATACACTTACATGCAACACTCCTTGCAGGGTGCAATATACATTTACATGCAACACTCCTTGTGTGGTGCAGTTCAAAGCAGTGCACATAACTGCACGAGCCCTTTGTGGGAATAACATAAATTTACCCTTTCAGTGCCAGAGGGGCTTTCTCTGCCTGTGAAAAGGTTACTTACTTTTGCAAGTTGCATTTACAATGTTATATTTCTGCTGCCTGCACCTCCCCCCCCCCCCCCTTTATAAACAGCCAGATACACGGGTTTTATTGAGCAAAACTTAAAAACATGCAACCATAGTTAATACAGTTCATTAGTCTTTAAACAGGAGCGGGGCTTGTACATATCGACGAAAAACTGGCAGAAGTCAACCTCTAGAGGGTATTTATTTATATATAGCTCAAAGGCTGCCCACTGTTACCATGGAAACTCTTGCCTTTGCTAACACAGAATGTGAATCTGATTAATGCGGTCCCTTCTCTCGAGAAATAGGCCCTAAACGTCACCTTTTGTTTTACAGCACATATTAAAACGCTTCCACAATTTAGCCATGGAATATATTGGGTATAAATATGTCATTTACTGCTTTGCCCATCAAATACCTATTTTACAATATTTTTAATGAACCTGCTTCCCGTGTAGGTGTCGGGAGCTGACAATGAGTGAGATAGTAATTGTAGCAGAAGCAGCTACAAGGAGCACACACAGGGAAATAAAAAAAACCAAAATATTTTGAAGTAACTATTAACGACCACAGTCCATTCCAGCATTTCGGGTAAATAGTCTTTTTTTTAATGAAGAACGATTTATGATTCTAAAGCAATGGCCATCTGCCTAATTGCATCTGCTTAATTGCTTTCATTAGCTATTGCTAGAGTTCCTTGATATAACAGCACACAGTTTGGGTTTGGAAAACTAGATTGAAATATAAATGCTATTTCTGTTCAAGAAAAGTAGTCGTTTTAGATATAGACTTCTTCCCAGTAAATAGGAACGAAGAGTGCAGAACAGTTGTATGTTGTAAGACCGTAAGCGACCAGAATCCATTTGGTCGCGGTTATTTTGCCGTGACCAAGTTGCCGCCGAGAGACCTTCCGCTGCTGGACACACAGCCGCTGGCCATTTCACCAATAAGGTAAATTGACTGAAAGGGTTTTAGGGGTTAGGTAGGGGATTAAGGATAGGGGGTTTAGGGGTTCATGTAGGATAGGGGGTTTATGGGTTAATGTAGGGGATGAAGGATAGGGGGTTTAGGAGTTAATGTAGGGGATGAAGGATAGGGGGTATAGGGGTTAATGTAGGGGATGAGGGATAGGGGGTTTAGGGGTTAATGTAGGGAATGAGGGATAGGGGGGTTAGGGGTTAATGTAGGGAATGAAGGATAGGGTTTTATGGGTTAATGTAGGGGATGAGGGATAGGGGTTAATGTAGGGGATGAGGGATAGGGGGTTTTAGGGGTTAATGTAGGGGATGAGGGATAGGGTTTTTTAGGGGTTAATGTAGGGGATGAGGGATAGGGTGTGTAGGGGTTAATCTAGGGGATTTAGGGGGTTTAGGGTAAGGGGTTTTAGGGTAAGGGGTTAAGGTTTTTAGGGTAGCGTTCTTATTAGGGGTTAAGATTATGGGTTTTTAGGGTAAGACGTAAGGTTAGAGGCTTACCTTGGTGGTAAAATGGCCGGTGGAGAGATGTCCCTGCAGCGACATGAGTGGCGGATAAACGGCGCTGGAGACGTGGTCACGGCAAAACACCACGACGAAATGTCCTCGACGGCCCAGAATCTTCCTCGTGACATGTCAAACCCGTCTGATTCAGTCTGCTTGCCTCCTTGTAGAAGTTAAACTCCATATTCAAATGACCCTTTAACAAATGTCCTAAGAATGAAACACGACAAACCTTGCAGTGATGTTGCATCTGGATCCACCCCCCGTAGCCATATTTCTGTTGGGGGAAACAAAAAAGTAAAGTTTACCAGTTACGTCATTAAAGCCCTTCAAAGGTTAAACCAGCAGTCCGCGCTGGCCGCCATTGTTTTTTTGCATGACTTTTTTTGTTGTTGCATACTTTAAGTCGGGTGCGAAAACTGGGGGGGGGGCCTGGCGGGTTACAGAGGCTCTGCACGCTTCCCGTAGGCATTTACATTAAATGCAAGGGGAGCGGCGAAGGCCTCTGTGACTTTACTTACCTTGGCTCAGGCAGCTTCTGGCGACGTCATATGATGCAGCTGGGTCACGTGACGCCGCGCTGTCCTGGAAATGTGACGCCAGAACGCCGGAGCCAAGGTAAGGAGGGGGGGGGGGGAGAGCCGGCAAGGGGGCGCAGGGGGGAAAGATTGCACACCCCTGCTTTAAGAATTCTCTTACATTTCCAACACCAATTTTTTTTTAATGAAATCCAATACTCCGTTCAGGAGATAAGTGTCCAGGCGGTTAGAAAGGAGCTGTCCCCAGAGCTCAGGGCAGGTTAAAGGTTACCGTGATATCCTGCAGGTTAAAGGTTAAAGGTTACCATGGTATCCTACTGTAAGAAACAAGAGTAAGAATATTGTGATCTTAACACTGACTTTTTTTTTTTAAAGAGCAGGAAATACTCAAGATACATAATATGCATAAATTAATTATGATATTTATAATAATAATATCCAAAGTCTAACAACGCGTCACCGTATTGGTTCATTTTGATAGAGGGACAGAACGGAACCTTTTACCAAAATGATAAAAACGGGGGATTCCTCCCCCCCCCCTATGCTTGGCAGATCTGCTAGGCAGCGATGGGGTTAATTGCTGGACGGATATACTCGGCATTGTGTCATTGTGTCTATTCTTAGCGCACTGCAGCGCGCCCACAGGAGCTGCGTATTCCTCCTCATGTCATCACTTTGCACTGATTTCAGATTTCAGGAGAGAAGGAATAAAACGAACAAAAGCTGAAAAGCAAATGTTGCGTAGAAAGGGAAACGAAGCATTTAGTAGAGCTTAATTGTGACCGACAATTTGTTAATTATTAGCTGTAAAGTATATTGATTCAGCAACAGGTTGAAGGTCACCTTCTACCGCCTATTAATATTTGAACAGCGAGGGCAGGCTTCAGAACGCACGCAAGGAAGTGGCAGGCCTGGCTGCTGAGTGAATAGCTCACAGCTCGCTACCTGTTGACTTACTGTATGAGAGAGAATGGGTGACCCCGTCATGTGTCCCCCGATGGTAACAGATATGCTGCCTAGGAACATACATTTGAATAAAGTGGACAGTCACGTAGCCCAGGGGTGCAGTCTTCAAGCTCCTGCAACAGGTCAGGTTTTTTCGGAATATCCCAGCTTCAGCACAGGTGGTTGAATCAGAGGCTCGGTCGAAAACTGATCCTCTGATTGAGCCACCTGTGCTGAAGGTGGGATATCCTGAAAACCTGACCTGTTGGTGGAGGGGGGAGGCTTGAGCAAGAGAGTTGAGCATCCCTAATGTAGCACATGCTCTATACAGGAGCGGCCAACTCCAGTCCTTAAGGTCCACCAACAGGTCAGATTTTAATGATATCCCTGCTTCAGCACAGGTGGCAGAATCAGTAGCTCAAACAAAGACTGTGCCACTGATTGAGCCACCTGTGCTGAAGCAGGGATATACTTAAAACCTGACCGGTTGGCGGCCCTTGAAGACTGGAGTTGGCCGCCCCTGTACTGTAATGTTCACAATTGTGTCACAATGTCTATTGGTAACACTAAAAGTTCTATCTCTGAACAGCATAACCATGAATAACACAGAATATTACAATATAATACAAACTTCTCTCATTAAAGGTGGCAATCCCTGTCAGTTTGCAAAAAAACCCAACAACAACGTCATTGTTTCCTTAAAGAGTTAGTCCATATATGTATGTTTTCTTGTTTTAAAATATGCAGCCTTTGATTACCTTCATTGAAAACTCATTACCTAAGCTGCTGATTTATTTGTCCTCCTGTGATCGATCAGCAAAGATCCTGCTTCCAGGGTTCACTAAATGGCTGCCTTTCATTTTCAATTAATCATTCAGTCAGTGTAATTCAGCAGCTACAATGTATCCTTTTATTACAAAGGTAACATTATCTATTGTTAGTTTGCAGCTGAAACTGCTGGGAATATTGGCAACACATTATTACAAACAGGAAAGTGTAACAAAGATTTTGCGCTGCTGGGGAAATGTGCTAAAACTGCTATTGGAATCAAATGACGCTCCATATATAATATATATATAAACTTATTACAAATTACATTAAGAGTTGAATGTATTTTTTAGTAAGTATTATGTAATACTACAGAACTGATTTATTTAAAAAACAAAAAACAAAAACACACGTAGGATATTGCATGGATTGCTTCTTTAAAGCAGTACAGGCTGTCCTCGGTTATTCACCGGAACCCGTTCTGGAAGTAGCGTTGGATAGTGAAACCGTTGTAAAGTGAGTCCCATGTTAATCAGTGTCGGTGAGCGTTGGATAACACATCCAGGCGTCGAATAACGCATTCCGGCGTCGGAAAACGGCCCATAGGGATGCATTGTAAAGCTTTGGATACGCCATTCATTGTAAAGTGAAACGTTGGATAGCGAAGACTACCTTTAATACTACTTTACCCTTCTTCCCCCCATATTTGTTTTTATATATATATATCACCGGTGCGCAAACTGTGGGGCGCGACCCCCAGGGGGGGCGCGACACTGCCGACGGGGGGCGCGGGGTTTACAGAAGCCCCGCGCGCTTCCCGAAGGCACTTAAATTAAGTGCCGGGGGAGCTGCAGGGCCTCTGTAAACCTTACTTACCGTGGCTTCGGCGGCTTCCTCCCTGCGTCGCCATGGCAACGCGGCGTCAAAATGACGCTGCGAGGTCATGTGACGTCACGTTGCTATGGCAACGTGACGTCATTACGCCGGAGCGCGGGTAAGTTGGGGTTGGGGGGGGCGCGGGAATGAGGGGACAGCCGGCAGGGGGGCGCAGGGAAAAAAGTTTGCGCCCCCCTGATATATATATAAAAAGCGTGTGACAATGTATTATCTACATTCTTATCTAACCTGGCAAAACCTCGTTTGGTGCTCCTGTTATAAATCTGTAAAAATCCTTATTGTGTGCCTAACATAATGGCCGCTTTTCACTTTCAATCAATCCTTCAGTCAGTGTAACTCAGCAGCTACAATGTATCCTTATATTACTAAGGTAACATATAGCTGTGCCCTTTTTCAAGATACACTCTTATTTAATATATTGATTATACACATTTCCTTTACCTTACCTGCCTGGTCACAGACTTGTGAAATCCCAAAGTAATGTGGGTTTTGGAGTCTCTTTTAGGTAGGTATGAACTCCTAACTAGTCAGTAATTACAGCACTATGCAAGATGGTGTGACATGACGTAACACAGCTAAAAATCCCCCTATTTAACATACCCTGAATCTGTCTTCCCTGTGCTGGAGATTTTAGTCCCATTAATTTAAATTGAGCCAAACTCTCAGGAGACGAATGAGTGGAAGTTAATACATTGTTAACGGTACGTTACCCTGCTTCACAGATGCAGGGTACGGCATAGATGCAGTTCGGCTTTAGCACTTTGGACCCTTCCTGACTGAGATCTTTCAGAGCGCTGAGAAAGCTTAAACAAAACCCAGTGAAAGTGTCTTACTGTTATCCTTTTACAGCACCTCGTTAAAAAGCAATTGCAGATTGGGATAGGTTTGCTATTTATTAACTTATGAAAGCATTTTTGAAACAATATTCTTCCCGGGATAGATTTCATTATCTCAATGTAATATATATATATTATATTATATATATTTCTGCTCACTGCGGAGCCTTTCTCAGGGCAATGACTAAAGCTGAAATGTTGATCTATTCGAAATAAACTTTACGTATGTTTTTTCTATAGACCTGGAGTGCCTGTTCTTACCAACTTGTATCATCATTATTTTTGCACTTTATTATATACTAGCTGATATACCCGGCGTTGCCCGGGAGTACATTTTCCCGCTCCCCCTCTGTCTCGGCTCCCCTCCCCCGTTCCTAGCTTTATTTGACCCCCCCTTCCCAGCTCGGTTCCCCCCATTAAGGTCCGTTCCCCCCCAGGACACTTTACATCAGTCTTTCCCCCCTGCACCAGACGGCACTCTCCCCCCCCCCTGAACTCCCCCTGCACCCCACATCACTCTCCCCTCCTGCACCCCACATCACTCTCCCCCCCCTGTTCCCCACATCACTCTCCCCACCCCTGCACCCCACATCACTCTCCCCCCCCTGCGGCCCTCATCACTCTCCCTCCCCTGTCCCCGGTGGTTGTCCCCCCCGGTCCCCTGCGCTTGTTTTCCCACTCCCCTCTCTCCGGCGCTGGGGTCACTCTGTCCCCGGCACTCCTCCCCCCCCCCTCACCTCGGGTGGTGTGGGCTTAGCGTTATTCTGTCCCGGTGCTTGTCCCCCCCCCTCACCTCGGTCCCCGGCACGAAGGGCCTGTGGGTAGGCCGTTAGTCAGAGGCTCCCCCGGCGCCACCCACCCCAAACACACCACCACAGCCCTCCTGCTGTGCTGGAGGCTGCACCGCGCGGGGGGAACCTGAGCACACATACCCTGGCGCCAAACCACCACCAACCACCTGCATCGAGCGGGAGGGGATCAAGTGGCCGCCACAGCAGCCGCACCGACGGCTCCTAGTGATCACACTCTCCCCCATCAACCGCGCAGGCCCAACCGGACAACGGGACTCCGGGTAAGGGACCCACCGTGCCGAATTATTTCGGGCACCGGGAGAGGGAGGGTGGGGGGGGGGGGTGTGGAAGTTGAGGTGCTGTGTGTGTGTGTGTGTTTGGACCTTTGGCCCGTCACTCCGCCTCAGGCCAATGAGAGGTGTGCGGGGGCGGGCGGGCCAAGGGACCAATGAGATTGCCGCTAGGGACAGTGCAGACAGAGAAACATACAATGCTTTCAGAAATATATAGTAAGATATACACGCACACACACGGCACTCACCAAACAGTACAAATTAGGTCAACTAGATTGCATACCATCCAGGATAGTAGTACCCAAAACCAAAAAAAGGACAGGCACTCCAATGTGCAAGAAGGAAAAGCTTAATAGCTATTAAGCTTTAATATACTGTATATATAATGCAGGTAGTAGTGGTACTCCACTAAAGTTAAGTTACAGCGGGTCTTGGAGAAACAAAATCTCCTCTCTCCTCTCTCCTCTCTCCTCTCTCCTCTCTCCTCTCTCCTCTCTCCTCTCTCCTCTCTCCTCTCTCCTCTCTCCTCTCTCCTCTCTCCTCTCTCCTCTTTCCTCTCTCCTCTGGTGGTGTCATTCACAGTTGACTTACAAACATATAAGTTGTTGCCAGCCATTTTTTTACGCTGAGGGAATATTTATAAACCTTCAAGCAGCAATGCGCTATAGAAGAGAAGTGTATATTATGATGCAACTTTATTCCCCAATAACAGCCCATATTATTTAAAAAAATTCCCAAAGATGAAGGAATCACTGATATTTTTGTGGTTCTGCTGACAGTTATTCTAAATCCTTCTTTGGACCCTGTCTTTCGGGGTTGGCACCGCAGGAATGGAAAATTTTACAAATGCAATAAAACACGTCTCAAGAAAATGGGATTAGCAGTTTCAAAGGGTACCAAAAATGTATATTTAGGACAAGTATCAGGGCCTTCAATATCTCCTGGACTGGACTCAATACCAGTGCAAAGCATAACCCCTTATTCAAGTCAATCGTAGTGAGATCGTCTTCTTTGCAGAATATTGAATTACCCTAAAATACACTTCTGGAATGCCCTTCCCCCTCAATCTCCGACTAGCACCCCCTCTATCCACCTTTATGACCCACCTTACGACACACCTGCTTAACGAAGCATATGAGTAGCTCCGTGGCTAATACTTTACACTCATACCTAAACCTTGGCCCCTTGCAGACGCACTTACCAGAACGCCCCCCTACTGTCTCTGTACGTTCTTCCTACCTACCAATTAGATTGTAAGCTGTTCGGAGCAGGAACTCCTCTTCCTAAATGTTACTTTTATGTCTAAAGCACTTCTTCCCATCGTGTTATTTGTATTATTTGTTATTTATATGATTGCTAAGTACATTAATGGCACTACATAAAAAAAGACATACATACATACATACCTACCCTAATATGATCCACTCAGGAACAATACAGTCTAGTATCTATCTTAAAAGCTCTCTTCCCTACCTACAAATGCTCATACAATATATCAATAAATGGGTAGTGATGCTCCGAAGAAGTACTAATCCGAGAGTGCGAGAGTTTGAGTAACTCTTGGTTTAGTACTTATATTGAATTACCCTACCATACCTGACTCCATATATATCATTAATATAATATATATGATCAAATATACCTTCATATGTGCTTGAAAAATATTTATAGGACAATTTAAGTTGAATAAATATTGCTTCTAACGTCGTCAGTAAAGAATATAAATACCCATAAAAGTTTGACAACCCAAAGGCCACCAGCTGAAGATAGTTTTTTGGGTGGAAATCCAATGTTCTTTTCACAATTGGTAAAATGACATTGTTAAAAGTCCTGGTTACCTCTTTCAGATCAGGCCATTCCTTTGGAAGGATGTGGCTATGAATGTCAATTTTCATCCCGTAAGAATCACGTAAGAGCTATTGTTTCAAAACTAGATCCAAGACAGTCAGTGCTCTGAATATTTTCTGCTGTACTTCATACTCTTCCATTTACTGTGGCTTTTCCCCTATACACCGACACTGCACACACCCCCTAACATTAGCCAATCAGAAGATGGGTAGAACAGCTTACTCTAACCCGCCTCTGTCAGGTTCAAAGTACAACAGATTTCTCAATTCAAGTGAGGTTAAGGGCAATGCTCTTTCATTATTAAAAGCACCAAAGGGGACCACAGAATGTTACTCCTTTCTTGCAATTATAACCAGCAATGCATTCATTTTCTTCAAGGCTAAAGGTTCAGCGAAGGCTCAATGAAGATGCTAACTGTTCTACATTTTCATATTGTGACCATCTTTTCTGGAATGGAGTTCATACCTCTCTGGAAGTGCTATCCCTAACCCTACCCAATGCACTGAACATTCAGCTTCCATCATATCTGCCATACTAATGGTTGTCTCTGTCATTCCTTGCATTCTTTCTCTATATCCTGTGACGGTGGTCGTCCTTGCAACATATTTTGGGGGGAATTGTTTATGACCCGGCACATAACTGAGCTATACTCACTGTCATTTTTGGAATTAGTGCAGTATTTGTTTTCCCCTCTTAGTTATGAGTAAGAGTCGCATTTTATTACAGTGCATATTGCTTATTTCATGATGTAAACTATTGTGCAATTTGGAGCCAGGTTTCTGGGGTCAAAGTTGATTTTATATGGATATTTACTTACTAGAATTCCCTCCTACTGTCTCTATACGTTCCCCTACCTACCAATTAGATTGTAAGCTCCTCGGAGCAGGGACTCCTCTTCCTTAATGTTACTCTTATGTCTGAAGCACTTATTCCCATGGCCTGTTATTTATATTATCTGTTATTTATATGATTACAGCATGTATTACTACTGTGAAGCGCTATGTATATTTATGGCGCTATTTAAATAAATACATACAATACAATACAATACGATATTCAAGTGTGATATTTTCAAGTGAAAGAGAGAAACTATACTACAACCAAGCGCTCAACCTATTGTGAAAAATTGTGTGCAATAGATTATAGTGAACATCAAATATTAAAATAAATTAAATAAAAGTGTGACAATTGGTGTATCCAAACTGTAAAAGGATAACCACTAAGCACAATAGTCCACAAACCACCAGATTAGAGGAGGGTATGGGAATGGGCTGCCTAGGACTATAAACAAGCTATTCCATATAGCTATAACAAGTATTAGTACAGAGAGCAAAGTCCTTGGCGCACTATCAAGTGCGTGAACCTGATATAATAGTCCTGCTTTTGGAGAACTAGTTCGTAAATGTCCACAGTCTGTCCTCCTGATTTCCTTCCGATATTCAAATATCTGTAATCAAAGAGAACAGGAGACCATTGCGCAGTATCCCATGTGTATCGAAGCCTCATCCACACAGCTGCTAGATACTTACATCTAGATGGGTAAATGCAGGCCTTAAAAGATAACTTTAAACCGGAGGTCTGTGTCTCTCGTAGGGTTGTCTTGGGTTCCCCACTGGTGATGCTCCCGCTCCACAGATGGCCGATTCGCCCAATGGTACACAAAAGATAAAATGCCAGATAGTGTGGTACAGTACAATTTAATAAAACTATAAAAAGATCAACATTTGATGCACTCACATGCTAGATGACCTTACTGCACGATTTACAATGTGCCGTCCGCAAGCATGAGGGGCTGAACCGTGGTGTGTGTGGAGGCTGGATGCCGCGTGTGTCTCTTCCTCGCGGCCGCAATTCGGAGCGCCAGGTCCACCTCAGATGACGTCACCGCCCACAGCAACCTCCTCAGCTGGTACTGGCACGTAGCAATGCGTGCAACTAAGCTCCACCCTACGCGCTTTTCGTGACTGCTGACGTCACTTCCTCAGGGGTAATGGAGCTTTGGTGCTGTAGGGTGCTATTTAAGCACAAATGATTGGCCCAAACTTGACCCTGATAGGATAATTACTCCTGGAGGGGTGTTGGGCTAATTGGCTAGAGTGCTGATGTTAACATTGCAAGCTCCTGTCATTCATAGCAGCTGTATCGCAAAACTACTATAATAAGATTATAACACAACATATCCTGAAATACAATCTTCACACAGTGCTGCATACAGGCATACCCCGCTTTAAGTACACTCACTTTAAGTACACTCGCGAGTAAGTACAGATCGCCCAATAGGCAAATGACAGATCACGCATGCGCCTGTCATCACGTCCTGAACAGCAATACTGTCTCCCTACCTGTACCGAAGCTGTGCGCAAGCGGGGAGACTATAGAGCCTGTCACAAATGCGTTATTTACATCAGTTATGCACGTATATAACGATTGCAGTACATCGATAAGTGGGAAAAGGTAGTGCTTCACTTTAAGTACATTTTCACTTTACATACATGCTCCAGTCCCATTGCGTACGTTAATGCGGGGTATGCCTGTATAGTATACCAAAAGCACAAATAATACAATTAATAAACTTTGATACATTAAAATAAATATATAAAACATTAGTGTCTGGGACCATTATTACAATAATATTTAATAATTAATTACATATACTATAATAAACTCTATTTATAAACAATAGAACTACAGAAAGTACCTGTAGAGTGTATATGGGACAAGAAGAACAGAGGACTCAGAGAAAATTTATGATATTGGCTCACAGAATTTTTAATGTTTGATATCCAATCAGCTATCCCTCAAAAAGGATGCCAGGTCAAACTCGATGTTTAGACCTTTTGGAGTTAATGTTTTTAGGGTGTATATCCAATAGCTTTCTCACCGGGATATTAGATTGATTTTATCTCCCCCTCTCCAATTTTGTTTGGGACAATCTATACCCTTGCAGACCAATCCCTCGGGGTTTTGATTATGTTTTATTTTAAAGTGATTCGAGACACTATGTGTCTCGAGACCCCTTTTGATATTGTAGACGTGCTCCGAAAAGCGTCTCTTTAATGGTCTACCTGTTCGCCCTACATATTGTAGCCCACAGGGGCATTCTAACAGGTAGACCGTAAAGGAACTTTTACAATTTATAAAAGACTTGATTGGAAATACAGCACCTGTTGTATTTGATTTAAATTCCCTACATTTGGTGCTGTATTTACAGCCAATACATTTCCCACACGTGAAGAACCCATTTAGTTCCCTTAGCCATGTTGTATTGGATTTTTTTGCTACATCGAATGGACAGCTTGGAGAGAGTTGCAGTTTGAGGTTATTTGCCCTTTTAAATACTATTTGTGGACTTTTTGGTAAAATAGTGTTTAATGTTAGGTCTTCCTGTAGGATTCCCCAATGTTTTTTAATTATTTGGGTAATTTTCGGAGCCATGGCATTATATTTGGTGATAAATGGAATAAACTCACCTCAACAATATACCCAAGGGCCAATTTTTAAGAACTAAACGTAATTGCTCGAAGACTGGGGAATTTAATATACAGGCAGAAGAACTAAGGGATAAATTTATGGATAGGGAATATAATTACACCAAGGTAACAAGGGCATTGGAATCTGTAAAGAATATCCCAAGGGAGGATTTAATAGTGATGGATTCGAATAAAAATAAAAAGACATCCAAAGAAGGTGAGTTTATTCCATTTATCACCAGGAGTAATTATCCTATCAGGGTCAAGTTTGGGCCAATCAGTTGTGCTTAAATAGCACCCTACAGCACCAAAGCTCCATTACCCCTGAGGAAGTGACGTCAGCAGTCACGAAACGCGCGTAGGGTGGAGCTTAGTTGCACGCATTGCTACGTGCCAGTACCAGCTGAGGAGGTTGCTGTGGGCGGTGACGTCATCTGAGGTGGACCTGGCGCTCCGAATTGCGGCCGCGAGGAAGAGACACACGCGGGATCCAGCCTCCACACACACCACGGTTCAGCCCCTCATGCTTGCGGACGGCACATTGTAAATCGTGCAGTAAGATCATCTAGCACATGAGTGCATCAAATGTTGATCTTTTTATAGTTTTATTAAATTGTACTGTACCACACTATCTGGCATTTTATCTTTTGTGTACCATTGGGCGAATCAGCCATCTGTGGAGCGGGAGCATCACCAGTGGGGAACCCAAGACAACCCTACGAGAGACACAGACCTCCGGTTTAAAGTTATCTTTCAAGGCCTGCATTTACCCATCTAGATGTAAGTATCTAGCAGCTGTGTGGATGAGGCTTCGATACACATGGGATACTGCGCAATGGTCTCCTGTTCTCTTTGATTACAGATATTTGAATATCGGAAGGAAATCAGGAGGTCAGACTGTGGACATTTACGAACTAGTTCTCCAAAAGCAGGACTATTATATCAGGTTCACGCACTTGATAGTGCGCCAAGGACTTTGCTCTCTGTACTAATACTTGTGATATTTTCAACACTCATTGGGTTTATCCTAGGTTTAATTAAGTTGTTTATGGGCAACACCCCCAGCTGGGGGGTATATATAGGTTGGCAGGACTGACAATATACAGTTTTCCCAATGTGCATCACACATATCTCATTTTATAAAGGGGGATCGAACTAATATGACCAACATAAAGGGCGACAAGAGTATCTACGTGTCAAGAAAACAGTGAGAGGATGCATTTTACAGTGATCCTGTACATTGCAAAAGTATGATTTCTTCTTACTTTTCGAACATCCAGGGGCCGAGGATACAAAAGCTTTGAGGATTTATATAGTATTACTTGCACAAGTTTGCGTGCATGAAAAAGAGATGGCGTTAAATAAACCCTGTGTGCATAACAAACGCGGCAACGTGTCATGCACCATAATGTTTTCCACCTACATTGCACGTGATTTTTCAGGAACATACAACTTCTTATCAAGCTATTAGAACGTGGCCAACGTGTGTTCTAGGAGGACAATCAGATCTGTGAGGTTAACCAATCAGAATGCTCCATTCAGCAAAGCTGATTAAGGCTAAGGCCACACAGCCTTCGCCCACGCGGAGGCGTGCGAAGGCTGTGATGTCACCCACGTGACCTGCTCGGCACGCCGAGAAATCAGTTTCAACTGATTCCTCGCTCAAGGAGCGCCCCCTCCTGCTATCGCCCGCACTGTCTGTGGGCGAGATCAATGCCTTTAGGCAATGTGATCATGGTTCCGCGCGGTCGTCGCAAGCATAGCCAAGGCCTTATGGACAGGCAGGGTTATTATTATTATTTATTTATAATGCACCAACATATTCCGTAGTGCAGTACAATAGAGTTGAACAACGAAATACAATAAAATAACAAACATTAACCTACAGTGTTACAGTAGGTAAGGAGCATCCTGCCCCAAGGTGCTTGCAATTTATAAAGGAAGGGTAAGTGGAAACATAGCGTACAGGGGGATGACAAGGTTAGTGTGTTTCAGATTGTAACAGAGCAGCTGTAACATCAGCGAATGGCAGCAAACGGCTGACACCCTTTGGCTGCCGCCTTTGCTGCAACGCAGATGTGGGTTGCTCAGAGTTAAATTGCATAAAGTCAAAATAACTTCACAGATCCCAACTGCATTTAGCAACAGAACTCTTCACAGAACTGTGACTGCAGTCAGATGTGTAAATCACATTTTGACATAACACATGTTCAGTAGAAAGGGTCTTACCTTGACCACGGTTTACAGGATGGACCTGTCTTGGCCTAAAGATGGAACTAATTGACCCATACTTAAGAGGAGAACAAACAAGTAGAAATGAACAAAGTTATATGTCATATTGGATATGCATTGGGGCTTGGTTTACTATCCAACAAGTGTTAAAAGAAGTTCCAATTTGTTTGACATCAATGTCAAACGTTTCAGAACTCACAATGAGAAACAAAACCCCAGTTTGTTTCAATTTACTTTATCTTATTTTAAGCAAATAAACAATGTAGCACACAGTTCTTCTTAATTAGTAGTTCATTTTTATGTTTCGATGTTAGTTGTCATGCAAATAAAATAAGAAACTGTGGTATTTAGCACGTATCCGTGAATAAACAGCACATAACACATCATTGTCACTGTAAGTAAGACCCTCTAAATCCTCGCAAGAAGCATGTATAATGTGTAACAAAAATACCAATTATTAAAGAGACTGTAAAGCAAACATATTACATTAGCATTCAATATGTGTTACCTAAAGGAATAATAATAACAGTTGTTTCTTATGTACATACACTGCAGTGCTTGCTATACATACTATTTTCCAGGCACAATAACTCCATGCCCTGTAAAGTTTTACAATGTAATTTTTGGGGATGCGTGAAGTTGATCCCCTGGGAGATAGAGTGAACTACTACCCAAGGTCACAAGCTGACATTGAAGCTGATGAACCTGATTGGAATCCCAAAGGCTGGGACATCACCACTGTATTACTCTGTATCATTTATTTTATATTCTATGTATTAAAAACATGCTTTAAAGATGCAATCCTTCCTAAAAACATATATTAACATTATCTAGCTGTTCTACTCTTTATGATTTATTTTTTTGCAGGTTGTGATATCTTTTACCCGACCAATATCATAGTTCTTCATAAGTTTTTAATCAAGCTTTTAAGACCCCAGAAGTCCTTATAATATTTCAATCTTTATAAATGTAGCCTCTTAACGTTAATCTGCGAGAAGCAAAATAGCACGTTTCCCAGGATACACGATGTTATCTGTAGGTGCTCGTTAGGCCACTGAGATAGGCTGCGTTTATAGTGTGCGCAGCGTGAACAAAGTGCAGCAGCTCTATAGGGCCGTCCGTAGTGAGCGCGAGCGCGCTGAAGAAAGACCGCGCGGCAGAATTTGGAGCCGAATTTGGAGCCGAATTTGGAGCCGAATTTGGTCGAAGGGCCACTCCCAGTTGAAGGCATCTGGCCGAAACGCGTAGGAGTGGGTGCTGTAGGCAGGATCCCCTGGTTTCTCCCCCTCTTGGGATAAGTAAATATACCTCTTGAGCTGCTGCTCAATGCATGTTCTGTGATTCTCTTATATGCATGTAGGATTGTGCTGAACACCATATACATTTCAGGATTGTGTACTCATTAGGCCTCGGCCAAGCTCCCCCGCTAGCGTGCTGAGGCGCGCTGAGGCTAGGGAAAGCGGGTGCTTTCCCTGGCCTTAGACAGTGCAGTGCGCCGTCAGGGGGCGTGTCGGGGGCGGGCCAGTGACGTCACGGAGCTGGTTCGCCTTCATTGGGTGAACCGCTCACGTGACCGGCCCTGCGCTCCGGCGAGCGCTGAAATGTAAAAATCTGCTAAGATCTACGCTTCCGCGCGCTTGCGGAAGCGTAAGCGAGCCCCTAATAAAGCCGCTCTAATTGCGGCTGTAGGGGCTCAGTGCCGAGCGGAAGCGCGCCTCAGCGCGCCTCCGCCAGCAAGCAGCAACCCTGGACGAGGCCTTACACTTGGACCTACATCATCTGTTATTTGTCTCTTCAACAGGACTGACTTTTTGCATTGCTATTTGTAGCTTATTTGGGGATTACATTCCATACTTGATCAGTCCTATGACATCCTATGAAGTGATTTGACTTTATTAAGAACTTCTGGCCCCAGCTTTTTCACAGTTCCTGTATATATTGGTGATGTACTCCCAGCTACTCCCTTATTGCCACAGAGTAGCACTGTCTGCTGTTTCCCATTGAGATATTGTATTTTTCTCTTGGGATCTGTGATTAAGCCCGGGATATTATTTGTCCAGCTACCCGGCTACTAACAGTGTTTCTATATGATATGATCTACATGCTAGTTAGCATATTGCTTCGGTTTATGCACAGGGGATCTATGCCATATTTTTAAATTCTGTGCTATCTTTTATCCTGTTTTGTGACATCTAATAAAAAAAATGTACTTTTGTTATTGCAGACGGTATACCAGAGTGCTATATTTTTGGGCCGTCTGCAATATATATACCGTCTGCAATATACATATATATATTAGCCATTAAAGGCATCATCAAGGCGTATGGCATTTACATAATTATGTGCAATGGTTATTTATCAGAATGTAATTGGTCAAAAAAGGTGATACGATCATAGAAGTAATTTGTTGCTAGGTAAACATCTCCGAGAATGAGTAACATTTATGTGTGAAGCCTTTGTTTTAGCATGTATAAAAGGGGGTGTTGTAAAGTGAATGTTGTTCCTCTTTCATGCTGTCTGTACGGTTAATTCACTGTATTAAGGCTGTTTGTAACTATACATTACATTAAAAAAGTTGTGGTTGGTAAAAACAAAAAGGGGGCAGAAACCCTCCACCGTGCAGTGTACAGTAACAATACATTGATACTTCTTGCCCTGCTCATTGGGGTACCTGGGAGGTAGCATTGGGCTACCTTGGCTAGACACAGAACGAGAGTTTGATCGCCAGGATTTTGACACTAACGTATCAGGTTGCCCTGTTCTGCATGATGCTCTCTGGTTCAGGCAGTTGCGGTGCATACACTGAGCCAATCACCCTTTCCCTCCCACAACTGCAAACACTGCTCTTTACAATGTTACATTCATTCACAATTTCATTGCACAGAGTTGATCTTAGATGTAAAGTTGAAATATATATACATTGTATTTATTTATTTTTAAATGAAACTGAGATCTTTCACCCTCCTTACCTCCAGGAATTTCGTGCGAGAGAACATTTCCTAACGTAAAAAGGGAAAGGTGATATTATTCTTACTAATATCATGATATGTTATGGTTCAATTACATGTTTTATCTCAGGCTTGTGTCACCTGCCTTCAGATGTAAGCAGCATGGTGCCCTTTAAAAGAGTTTAAAATGGAAACATTAACTGGTATTGGGCAACAAACCCACTTCAAACAATTATCCCCTTCTAATGTGGAAAATGAAATCCCTGATTGATTGATGACTTAATTTCTCATTCCTCTGCTATCTGTAGCATGTCCACATCCAAACCCATAACATATTAAAGCTTCAAATCAAGAAGATTCAGGAAGGAGATAAGAGGGGTTCCTCCATGTTCATGTAGCGCACTTCTCCCACCCTATGGAAGATATGGCGACTACGATGTGTGTGGTGCATTACCTGTGGCTCACAGAAGACCTGAACCTCCGCCGCTGGGAGCCTAAGGTGTACCTGATTCTTATGGTGACAGCTCCTCCACCCGCAAGGGATCCCGACTTGGCGGGATGAACCCTTACAGGAACAATAATAACATACGCACACAAATATATATATGCTAACAACCTTTACTGAACACAATATTCTTAGTACCCTGTACCCCACAGTAATATAGCCCCCAACCTGATACCAACAGTGAGTGTCTCCAGAGTACATTGGGTGCAAGGCACCAATTCTCTGATGTCCCTTTCCCAAAGTGAAGGCCCACCCAAAGTGTTGGAGATAACGCTATCCCATAGAGTGGTAGTGCACTTGGTTAGGTACCTGCACGGGGCTCCAGCACCCGGGTATTGCAGAACAACAAAGAGGATCCATCGGATCCAACGTTGTCATCCACGATGGCGTCCGCCTCCACGTGGGGTGAACCCCGGCGTGGATAATATCACCTTACCATCTTTGCCGCGTAGCTGGTCTGGTCTCAGACCTCAGGCCGCAGTCACCGCGTGGCGTCTCACCGGTTCTGTACCTGACTATATGCAGCTACTGGGAAAGGTCCCTGACTATGGGCTTTCCCTATAGCAGCCACAAGCTACAGTGAGTCGAGGCCTAGCTGGGGCCTAAGGGGGAAGATCTGACCTAGTTCAAGGGTGCACTGCTCCCTGGACACAACCTGCTCCTCAGATGTCCTTCTTCCGACTGGTGTGGTGCTCACAGCGCGCAAAATGTATCTCTTTGTAAGCAGGGGATTGCTGCAGCCCTATTGGCTGGTTCGCGCCATGACTTTACTGCTCTGGTGCATTGTGGGGCTTGTAGTTCCCGTGCGGGACTTAGCATGTAATGGCCGCTGCTCCTGGAGGGTACTACGCATGCGCGAGCTCCGTAATTGCTGCCGCCACTCAAATTGCTTCTGCGCATGTGCGGCTAAGTAAAGATGGCGGCGCCCTGCTACTGTGCCACCGGAAGCCTCCGGCGACTCGATCGCACACCACAACTGCCCACAGATCTCCCCGCTCTCTCCCCATCCTCCGCTTCCGGACGCAGCCACAGCGGAAGGTAATGGAATGAAGGGGAACCCAGGGGGGACCAGGACTACATTCCCTTAAAACGTTTCCCTGCTAATGAGGACAAGGAAACCTTTTTGTAGGGAAAATAAATACAAATGACTCTGCCTTAGATTCATCGGAATACGCATCATCGACTGAGCCATTGAATGAGCCACCTGTGCTGAAGCGGGGATATTCTGAAAACCTGACGTGTCGGTGGCCCATGAGGACTGGAGTTGGCTACCTCTGATCTAAGGGTCATCCCTGATAAGTAGGGAAACTTGTCCAGTGTTTGCTCATGAAACTTAAAAGACAGTGTTTATGTTCGTGTCCCATATCCCTTCCTACTCCCCGCACAAGGGACGGTTACTTTATGGTTGTTCAGAATTTGCAGAGTATTATGGGAACCTCACTAATGTTTTTCGTTAATGATTGCAATACCTCAAACCCCACCGAGGAGCGTTTACAAGGATTGCATACTTTCAATTTTAAGATGCCGAACAAGCAGTGTTAGGAATGCTAATTTACAGATGAACTGAAAGAAGAAATTGTTCCGTGAACAAATGTCTCTGCAGCTGGTCGCTTTAATTTCATATGCTCTGTTTTTTTTTTTTTTTTTTAATATTAGGTGGTATAAGGACATTCAATTCAAGATGGATCTTTCCATGTGGATGCTGAAAGCTAAATGGGGGATTCTTAGTTTGTGTGTTTACATGCTCACAACCAGAAACCATTGCACCGGCATTTAATAATAATAATAAGAACTTTATTTCATGTAGCCGAGTCTACCCTACCCTGCTCCTGGGCGGGGAACTGGCCAGCTGCTCGGCGGACCCCGCGCGATCGGCGAGAGGTGGAGACGGCCATTGCAATCGGCACGGCGGCCATCTTGGAATGGTTTCGCAGGCACTAGGGACTACGATTCCCATAGGGCTTTGCGAGAGGCGTGCGAACGGCCATCTAAAAGGAGGATATCCTCCAAGGGACTAACAGGGATGCAGGCAGTCTGATAGAGGCACCCAAGGAAGATGGTAGTGTCCAGGGAGCAGTAGCTTCCTGGACTAGGCCTATACCTTGCCCCCTAGGCCCCAGCTAGGCCCTGAGTCACGCTTATGCCAGTATTGTAGGGAAGGCCCCAGATAGGGACTCTTCCCCTGTAGTACTAGCACAGCCTTACTGCGTCGGTGGAAGGACGTCCACACGGCAGACTACGGCCGGGGACCAGTCTGCATGTGGCAGCACCGGTGACGTCACCGCAGACTGCGACCCAGGATAAGGTGTGAGGGGAGTTGTGTTGGAGGCCCTGCGGCGGAGGACCTGATCCAGCATCCTCGTCTTCCTACACCATGGTCAGGCCTGTGACCAGGAAGGTACCGACTTGCACCAACATATCACAGGGGGGTAGTGCTACCTCACACTTCGACGGGACTGTCTGTGCGGACACTGGGTTTATGGGTGCCCCAGGCACCCCCAGTAGTTTGGGGGATTTACTCATGGTTGTAGTTGCGTGTCAGCATTCAGGTATTAGCCGCACGCGTAACCGCCCGCGGTTTCCCATATGCATAGGGAAAGGGGGTTACATTCATATACTGTAACACGTTTTCTCCCAATGGGACTCAGCGCGCTTCCCAGTTACAGTACAGGGCACAGTACTCAGCACATATGATTATTACAGACACAGTCCCTGCCCGGGTGAGCTCTATGTTTTTGGGGCCTGAGGCACAGGGAGATAAAGTGACTTGGCCAAGGAGCCGATAGCAGGAATTGAACCAGGTTCCCCTAATATAAACTCAGTGTTGGTTCACTGAGCCACTCCTTCCTTTTACTCATATCAATCTGTTGTACCATTTCACTGCTATTTACTGTACGTGTCTAACAATGTGAACACTAACAGCCTTATTGTTACATTGCGGAGGATTTTCCTCTGTTTTTTTGCACTTACCGTGCTTGGCTTGTAACATTAAAGCAGCAGTTCAATCAATATCCTACATGTGTGTGTGTGTTTTGTTTTTTGTTTTTTTTAATAATAAATCAGTTCTTTACTATGAGAAAATACTTGTAGCATTTCTGTTGAATCCCCCTCCCCCCAGTTTTTAAATACAATTTTAATGTATTCTAATGTAACAAGTATTTTTTGTTTCTATAGCAACCATTTACAAAGTAATTTCCCCTTCCTCTTCTGAGACACGCTCTGGCTCTTGAGCCCCGCCCTCTCTCTAGCAGTGCACCAATTGTATCTAGTGGCTGCCTGGTCACATGATCGTTCACATAGAACTTTGCATCTTGGGTAATCTTCTACAGCCCTAACAGTGATATAAAGCAGCGGTGTGCGCAAACAGGGGGGGTGCGGGCGGTTGCAGAGGCCTTGCGCCATTAAATGCAGGGGGAGGCGTGAGGCCTCTGTAACCTACTTACCGGGTTTCAGCAGGAGTGTTGTGCCGTGTCTCCATCGCAACGGGCGTCAAATGACGCAGCGGTGCCATGTCACATGAACCCGCGGCGTCAAATGACGCCACGTTGCCATGACAACGGGGTCGTGTGACGTCACACCCAACACCGGTCTAACAGTAAGTGGGGCTCGAGTAGCTGCAGAAGCAGGCAGGGGGGCGCAGCTCAAAAAGTGTGCGCTCCCCTGATATAAAGAACCCCCGAGACGAATATTCATCGATCGATAACAGGAGAACGGATTGATCGGCAGCTTAGCTAATCACTGGTCAGTGTGCAGATTGTATTGATGCACATAATGAATGGGGGGAAAAAATAATGTTTTAAAACGGCAGCGTGAACACATGCAGCGAGACATCAGCACTTTGCCATCTAGTGGTGATAATTACTTTTTGTAATAGACATTTAAACAAGGATAAAAAAACCCATGGATCCATTTCCATGTCTCCCACGGATCCCCAGAGACTGTTTCACCATGGTATGCAGCGATTAATCTGCAGGCAAGGATTCTGGGTAATAACATGCGAATAAGTTTGTCACCTTTTTAGCTTCCTATTAATTTTAAACATGATGGCCTGCGTAGCGCAGGGGTGGCTAACTCCAGTCCTCAATGGCCACCAACAGGTCAGGGTTTCAGGATATTCATGCTTCAGCCCAGGTGGCTCAATCAGTGGCTCAGTCGAAGATATCCTGAAAACCTGACCTGTTGGCGGCCCTTGAGGACATGAGTTGGCCACCCCTGATGTTAAGTTGTTGCCTAGAATTGGCACAGCAAAGCCGGCGTTAAAGTGCAGAATCAGGAAGCCCATTCAAAGACGGCTTGGCTTCCCCCCCCCCCCCCTTTTGAGTTGGCTTATTGATTAAGCGTCGTATAGTTGGTAGTGGTTGGAAATAAAAAAGACAATAACCTTCCGGTGAGTAAAAAGTGAAGGTAAAAACATGGAATATCCCTCAAATAAATAACATTTTAATTTCCGCATCTCATAGGGGTGCAGAACATTAATTTCCAGCGTGCTGACATGGGGGTCCAACTCTCGCCCCGGGCGCCGGGAAAGCCGTCAGCGACCTTGTCCAGAACCAGTGGTTTCCAGGAATTCCATAGATCGGTGACGGGAGACACAAACATGACAGATACTTTCACACATCTGTATTGTTGTATTTGTCATGGAACCGTACAATGCACGTTTCTTAGAATCTTTCGTTTTGAAAGTATTTTTTGGGGGGTGACGGGCGGGGGCGGGGCGGGCGTTGGGAGGGGAGTTTCTACTTTGTTCTTTCCCTACCTACATTCACTTGAGGGGGCTCTGGGGGCGCCTATCCCCCCCGGAAGGTGTCGTTTGGAATAGCACAGCTTGGTAAATATGGACCTAAATCTATTGGCACATTGGGGGCATTGATAATGAACGTTGTGTTTGTGGTGTAATGTTGGGAGTTGTGTTATATATGTGGAACATTTTCGGCAAAAATATATCGATAACACGTCAACGCAGTGGCGGATTTCCAATTAGGCCGGTTCACATTTGCTGCGCTCTCGGGCCTATTGGGCCTGATGGGAAGGCACTTAGCTGTAGCGGCTGCCTCCCTCTTTCTCCTGTCTGAACCGCAGCGTCAAATGACCAAATGACGTCACGTGGCGTCTCGTTGCCGCGGCGCGAAATTACGTTGTGACACCAGGTTGCGCCATGTTGGTGACCTCCGCGGCGTCATTTGATGCTGCGGTTCAGGAGGAGGGGGAGGGCGGCACAGCTAGGGGCGCAGGATTTTCAAATCCGCCGCTGCATTAATAAGATATGTTACAACGATCAGACACTTAAATTAACCAAAGATTGTTTTTTAAATTACCTTTTTTTTAAATTACCCAACTTCCTAATGCATTTTTTTGCTATTTTGGGACTGGCTAGCTTTATATTGATATAAATGAAAAGTCTAATTCTGCACGATTTAATACGTCTTGCGTTTAATCAGAAATTGAAACTCACAAAGGTCACCACATTAGTTAAATTCTGCTTCACCTTGGGTTCTGTACACATCAAGACTTTGCCGATGGGACCCGTTTTTACTTCCTGGTGTTAAATCCGCCTGTTGAAATGAAATTAACCTTTGCAAAAGTTTAATTAAGCTCTGGGTACTCAAGAAATTACAGCACCTCTGACATGCATTTTCTGATTCCAAAGATGACTAATTAAACAAATCCTCACCCGTATAGATTACAGGACATGCTGATTCTAATTAAATGAAAATTAAGTTTAGAATCAATTTAACAGTTTTATTTGACTGAGAGGATGTGTCAGTAAATCACACTTTCAGTGTAATTGTCACTTTCTACGTCAACTTTTCATCTTATTTCCGTCGTGCGCAAAGCCAAGCATTATTTTAGAATGGTAATTTATTTATAGGCACCACTGTATTCCACAGCAGGTAGGAAAGTGAACAGCGATATGATGCACAAGAAATAATACTGGTGAGCACTTTCCCGGGTGTTTTGGTTATAAAACATTATCGGGTTTTGGATTTTTTTTGTAAAATTCTGGAATATAATGCTAAATGGGCATTAATTGGCAGCCCGGCGCTGGGGCATGCAGAGAGGATGAGAATCCATCCCACCTGCAGAATGTAGGTAAGGTGGGTGGTCCGCCTCACCCAGCGGAGGGTTATGGAGTCGCATTTATGGGCATGTCGAGATTTTTATGCCAGAGCAAAAGCACAATGTCTCGGGAGACGCCTTCGTCAGGAGTATGTGGTGCAGTACAGTTTGTGGTACCTGTTCCTTCGGCAGGAGTATGTGGTGCAGTACAGTTTGTGGTACCTGTTCCTTCGGCAGGAGTATGTGGTGCAGTACAGTATGTGGTACCTATTCCTTCGGCAGGAGTATGTGGTGCAGTACAGTTTGTGGTACCTGTTCCTTCGGCAGGAGTATGTGGTGCAGTACAGTATGTGGTACCTATTCCTTCGGCAGGAGTATGTGGTGCAGTACAGTTTGTGGTACCTGTTCCTTCGTCAGGAGTATGTGGTGCAGTACAGTTTGTGGTACCTGTTCCTTCGTCAGGAGTATGTGGTGCAGTACAGTATGTGGTACCTGTTCCTTCGTCAGGAGTATGTGGTGCAGTACAGTATGTGGTACCTGTTCCTTTGGCAGGAGTATGTGGTGCAGTACAGTTTGTGGTACCTGTTCCTTCGTCAGGAGTATGTGGTGTAGTACAGTATGTGGTACCTGTTCCTTCGGCAGGACTATGTGGTGCAGTACAGTATGTGGTACCTGTTCCTTCGGCAGGAGTATGTGGTGCAGTACAGTATGTGGTACCTGTTCCTTTTTGCAATTACATGAATTTTTTTTAATTGATTTTTATTTATTTATATATTTATTTATCTTACCTTTTTAGGCGGCGGAATCTCATGGGCTCCGAGACGTCAAATGGTGCCGCGTTGCCATGACAACGTGACGTCACGGCGCCATGCGGTGTCAATTTGCCACGGCAACGGGACACCTTATGACGCTGAGGCATTACGTGATGTCCCGTTGTCGTGGCAACGCGGCGCCATTTTGACGTCATGGAGCCATGTTGACAGGACCGTTCAGGGGGAGAAGCCGATCCCCCCCGCCTGGAGATTTTTCAGGTAAACCCATAGCCCGGAGATATGTGGTCGAAACCCGTAGTTGTGGCAAACCTGGATAGCAGGCTAATCAGTGTAATAGTCTTTCTTAAACAGATTAAATCTTCCTTAAACTAACAACTTTGTTTGCATTCTATAAATTAATTAATTAGAAAATAATAATAAAATAATAATAATATATGGTGGGAACGGAGAAGGGATGGGGGGTGGGCAAGAGGTACATAGTAGTGTAGTAACCTTAATATTTTCCCTGATTTTTTAATTATAAGTTTTAGTATCTTCCAATTTGTTTAAATATGTCTAGCCCCTCTTCCCCCTCCCAATCGCAGATCGGCCTCCCTCAGGTGTTCTGGGGTCTGGCTAGGTGTCTCTGTGTGGTGCATACCTGCTGGCAACAGGAGGGCCTGAGTCTCCCGCGATGACATGGGGGATAACAGGAACAGGTTACTGGGGTGGATGCCTTCGTTCTGGTTCAATGGTGCAGAGCCTCCATCTATAGTAAGCCCCGGGAATGCGGGGTGGAATCCTTACCACAGAGTTTCCCCACCGAGATGAGAGATTCCAGTCTCACACAAGGATTAGCTTTAAAAGCAGCAGTCTTTATTCTCCAGGGCAGCAGCAGCAGCAGCAGCCGACAGGTACAGTTATTGCACAGTCCACTAACTGTTCTCCCTTGTGATGGTCCCTGCCACCACTCTGGACCGAAGGCATCCAGAGTGAGGCTAGCTCTTCCCTCACCCCTAAGCAGGGTGAGAGGTACTTGGTTCCACCTCACTAACTATAATTAGATCAGCTCTACTCAGGAGCTGATCACTCCTCTACTTCCTAACACTATCTCACACTCTAACAAAATCACACTTGTCCCTAAATAGGAAGTGACACTGCTTTATGTAACCTCCAGTAGGCACCGCCCCTGCGTCTTTTGATTGGACACAGGGTCACGTGACCTACCTTCACTTACACAACCCAGTGTCATAAGCAGGGGAAACCCATGTGAACTCCTGGCAATCTGCCCTTAGCAGAGTTTACACACTGGAGGAGCATAGAACTATAGCCCCATTTCTTACCAGGGCTACATATGTAAATCTTGTAATGATGCTATATCTTCTGGGAAAGCGCTCAACCAGGGATTCCAGATTTTTTTTTCTAATCTCTCCGTAGTGTTATTCATAAATGGGAGCTTTTTTAAATAAAATTTAGAATATCAGCAGCTTATGTTTATTTATTTGACTACTGGTTTCATAATTACTATACATGTGAACATATACATATTATGTGTGGTTGAAACCTATTCCAGCTTCATATTGCAAAGCCAGTATGACCACTGGTGAGACCCAAAAGGTCCAAATAGCTGTCTGTGAGTGGGGTTACTGGCTCTTCACTTCTTTAACCCAGGCTGTGCTGAAAAGCTGTGTAATGCGGCAGGCATATGCTTATAGGGTCCCATGTTAAAATGGGTAGGAAGCAAAAGGTGACACATTTGCATGTCATTTCCCAGAATCCCTGGCTGCAGTGGAAGCATCGTATGATAAGAGATAATGGTGAGAGATAGGGTTGTAGACCTGTCTGAGACAAGTGATAATTACTATACAAACAATGGGGGAAAACTAAAATAACAATTTCCCTCTAGTTTTGAGAACTGACAAACAGACATTAAATAAAAATGGTAAAATGGTAAAACCCCCCAAAGCTTTTGCAAGTGTATGTGTGAACAATTAGTCAAATAAATAGGTCTCAAGTCTTTAATATTCTCTCTAAATTTGAGTACTTCTTGGGAAAGATTAGTTATTATAAAACTATCAGGAGGCAAACGTTGACCTGGATAGGGCCAATATTAACCTCAGGTCCACCTCCCTCCAGACCACCTCATTATGACGGTAAACTGATCAGTTCCCACCTCTGAGTAGATCAAGGGGGGGATTCAGTATAAGGCTGAGATCTCAGGACTTTGTCTTCATTCTGTGCGCGTGCATTCCTCACTCGCCTCCCCAATCCCACTGGAACCTATGACAAGCCATCTAAATATTGCTGTTTCAATTACAGATATCTAATGCTAGGTTCCTAAAGGCTGTTCTATTGTTATCCTTTTATATTGGCTAAACGGTCTTTCTTCTGCTGTGTTTTAATGTAATACACTGCCACTGTTTTTGTGGAATTAAATCATAAAATGAATCAGTTCTGTCTGTGTAGCCATGCCTGGTTTGGCTACCAGTCTGCCCTCGCTGGCACGCAAGCCCTGGTAAGAGCAGTCAGTGCCAGTACCTGTCATGGGTTTTCCCCACACCGGCAGCTCCCTTGAGTGACAGGGGAGGAGGTGGGACTAGGTCTGTGTTCTGCCCAATCGTGGGTTCAGACCTAGTGCCTTCCCCCTAGTGTACTTAAGGGAGTTGCAACTGGCAAGCCCTGGTCCTCTTCCCTAAGGGGGAGAGTGAGTGATTACCTTTTCCCCTGGTCCTACTAGAGGGCTAGGGAAGAGCAGAGACTGCTGCGGGGGCCCTTGACCCGTAGTGAAGGTCCAGGGACCATCCTAAGTTTGGAGACCAGATCATTGACTGTATTGGGCAGGGTTGCCTTGATACTGTAATTGCAGAAGAATAAACCCGATTCCACTTATCTATACCTCCCGCCCGGTGTGTAATCTTTCTGGGGGGAGAGGAAACCATTTCTACTGTGGGAGATTGCCTCCATACATTTGGAGCTTACGGCAGATGGAGGCGCTGTGTACCATGGAGTAAATGTCGGGTATATACCCCAGAAGCCTGTGCTGCAGTCCCCACAACCATCGGCAGACCACTCAGCATTCTGTGAGCCAACAGGTAGCATGCACCATACACCTGGAAACAGGGGGATCTCCCATTGGGTGGGGGGAAACACAGTTACATTAGTAAGTGACCTTTTCACTTCTGAGTGATCCGCACACCCTAAGCATGTTTATGTTTTAGTGCAGAGAGGTAGCACTGAGCATACTGTGTATTTTCCCAGCTTGTGCAAGCAGGGTGTCGGGACCAGCGATTCCTGCAGGGTCTGGGGTAGCAGCTTCAGGGACACCCAAAAAGTTATCCTTGGTGGTGGCAACGAAATAGACAGAGAACTTTTTGGGGTTTTGTTCCTTATAGTGCTACTCCGGGGAGGTAAAAGGATGGAACAAGTGGTCTTTTTTTAACCATGTTCTACAGAGGTGCTCAACTCCAGTCCTGAAGACCCTCCAACAGGTCAGGTTTTAAGGATATCCCAGCATAGGTGGCTCAATCAGTGGCATACGTGAAGGTAAAAAAGAAACATTTGCGCACACTGTATTGTATTGTATAGTATGTCTTTATTTATATAGCGCCATTAATGTACATAGCGCTTCACAGTAGTAATACATGTGGTAATCAAATAAATAACAGATAATATAAATAACAGGTCATGGGAATAAGTGCTACAGACATAAAAGTAACATTAAGGAAGAAGAGTCCCTGCTCCGAGGAGCTTACAGTTTAATTGGTAGGTAGGGAGAACGTACAGAGACAGTAGGAGGGAATTCTGGTAAGTGCGTCTGCAGGGAGCCAAGCTTTATGTAACATGTGTCCAGTATTATCCACAGTGCTATTCTGATATATAATGTATTTTTGAATTGTAGTAACCGAATCATTGCACTTAAGTAAAGCCCCTTAACCTGGAAACACATCACACACATATTCTGCACTTTGTATATAATTGGGCCCCATCTAAGACGTCTTACTTCTGTCCATCATTTATATCGCTACATTTTCGTCTCAGTATCTATGATCAATGCTCCGTGTATTTATCTGTTTCACAACCACGTAATTGATGGACAAACAAGATCCTCAGATGACTGTTGCTTAGCAACGACCTTAACTCCATGAACCTAGAAATACAATTTTAGGGTAAAAGGGCTAGCAATCTTTAAAGCAAATAAACCAGCCCCGCACCCACATTTTCCACGTATTTCATGGAAAAGAGTAAGTATACATGGCACACCAATGCTTAGAAAAACAAATTAACAGTGTATTCCCTTTTGGTGCTTACCTCCTGCTGATCCCGGCGTCCCAAAGCAGGATCCACGTAATAGCAATTAACAAGAAATAGAAGGAGCACACAAAAGACTGTAATAGAGTAAAAAAACTTTAAAGTGTATTAAATTCATCAGAGCCAATGACAAGGTAACGTTTCTGGACACAGAGTCCCTTCTTCAGTCTGAAGAAGGGACTCTGTGTCCAGAAACGTTACCTTGTCATTTGCTCTGATAAATTTAATACACTTTGAAGTTTTTTAACTCTATTACAGTCTTTTGTGTGCTCCTTCTATTTCTTGTTTATTATTATAATTCCATGTATTTCATGGCGCGAGATATTACATTACTTTGCTTGTGATACCTTTGATTTAATGCAGGGGTGCTCAACTCCCATCCTAAATATCCCCCCCCCCCCCCCCAAAGTAAGGTTTTCAGGCTAGCCCTGCTTCAGCACAGGTGGCTCAATCAGTCCCTGCTTCAGCACAGGTGGCTCAATCAGTCCCTGCTTCAGTTCAAGTGGCTCAATCAGAGGCTCAGGCTTTGACTGAGCCTCTGATTGAGCCACCTGTGCTGAAGCTGGGATATCCTGAAAACCTGACCTGTTGGGGGGGGGGCGGACTTGAGGACTTGAGCTCCCCCTGGTTTACTGTACAAAAAACAGCAAACAAAATCTGTACATTTAAGTCCCCTATAAACTTAGAATGTATGGAACAGTCTAAAGAGCTGTTTTGACAGATAGAGGAAGTGGGAGGTGACTTGTATGAGCAATGTTTCCATGACAACCGCGTGAACCAATCCAACCGCTTTTATTTAGGAAAACTCAATACTGTTGATCGGGCATTTTATTGAGGAATCTGTGCGTCTCTTTTCTGAAAGGTGTATCACCTAGTCTCAGTCCCTTCATGTACCTTGCCTGTGTACATATGCTAAAGAGCTGTGTGTCAGGCGATGTCAAAATAATATACTCATAACAGGTGTATGGAGTTAATACAGTGATTGCTATATCCGCACGAGAGAGGGGGAGTGAGATGGTGGGGGGGGGAGTGAGATGGGGGGGGGGGGGGAGTGAGATGGGGGGGGAGTGAGATGGGGGGGGGGGGGGGAGTGAGATGGGGGGGGGGGGGGAGTGAGATGGGGGGGGGAGTGAGATGGGGGGGGGGAGTGAGATGGGGGGGGAGTGAGATGGGGGGGGAGTGAGATGGGGGGGGAGTGAGATGGAGGGGGGGGGGAGTGAGATGGAGGGGGGGGAGTGAGATGGAGGGGGGGGAGTGAGATGGAGGGGGGGGGAGTGAGATGGAGGGGGGGGGAGTGAGATGGAGGGGGGGGAGTGAGATGGAGGGGGGGGAGTGAGATGAAGGGGGGGGAGTGAGATGGAGGGGGGGGGAGTGAGATGGAGGGGGGGAGTGAGATGGGGGGGAGGAGTGAGATGGGGGAGTGAGATGGGGGGGGAGTGAGATGGGGGGGGGAGTGAGATGGGGGGGGTGAGTGAGATGGGGGGGGGGGTGAGATGGGGGGGTGAGTGAGATGGGGGGGGGGGAGTGAGATGGGGGGGAGTGAGATGGGGGTGGGGGAGTGAGATGGTGGTGGGGGGAGTGAGATGGGGGTGGGGGGAGCGATACAGGGGGGTGGATTATTCGTGTGAGGGTCTCTGGAGCTCCCTCTCTAGGCTTCCATCTCCTTTGACGTCCAAGAGGTGAGCCTAAGTGACTTCTTTTAAACTATGTCCCAATTCAGCAGAGATCAAAAATGGGATCGTTTAGTATGGGTAATAGAACCACAGAGATGACTATTGTTCCAGACTTATTAGTTCAGCCGAGAGGTGGCCAACTCCAGTCCTCACGAGCTACCAGGTCAGGTGTTCAGGATATCCCTGCTTCAGCACAGGTGGCTCAATCAGTTCCTGCTTCAGCACAGGTGGCTCAATCAGAGGCTCAGTCTTCGACTGAACCATTGATTGAGCCACCTGTGCTGAAGCAGCTATATCCTAAAAACCTGACCTGTTGGTGGCTCTTGAGGACTGGAGTTGGCTACCCCTGGGCAGGGCCGCTGAGAGCGAATTCGGGCCCCGCAGCAGCTCTCTTCTCTCCCGCACTTAGCTGTGGCGGCCGCCTCCTTGCTTCCGCCCTCCTCTCTTTCTGAACCGCAGCGTCAAATGACGCCGCGGGCATCACCAACGTGATGTCGCAAGGCGTCGCGTTGCCATGGTAACGCGATGTTGCGACATCAATGGACACTACGTCACGTTGCCATGGCAACGAAGCGCCGTGTGACGTCATGTCTGCGGCGTCATTTGTCGATGTGTTTCAGAAGAAGGAGGAGGGCGGCAGCACGGAGGCGGACGCTACAGCTAAGTGCCTTCCCATCAGGCCTGGTAGGCCCGAGAGTGCTGCAAATGTATATGTAGTCAGGCCCCGGCCCCCCTTCCGGACCGCCGGGCCCCGGTAATTTGTACCGCCCCACCCGCTCCAGTCGGCCCTGCTCCTGGTTTAGTCTGATTTGTTATTGTTTCCTGGTTTCTCTCTCTGGGTCATAAGAACTTGGATCTGCTGACTATTGCAGCGTAAGCAAATTCTTCTAGCAGGAAAGTGTCTGCGAGCACGCAGAGGTGAGATCTGCAGTAAATGTTTGCATGTGCTTCATTATGCTGTGCAGCTGTGAGAACAGCAACGAGGTTCTTGTGCATCCTAATTAATTTGACATCACCTAGAAACTGCACGTGATCCTTTCAAAATTCAATAACAGGCCCTAAGGATTAAATTCACCAGATGGGCACAACGAGAAATCCAGCATGATGTATGCTGCAAATAAGAAACGGTGTGGTAGGGGGGTTTGTATTTAGAATTGGAAGTTAACTCATTGGGATTGGCTGCTTTAGGTTATCAGAAAGATGGAGGCTTTGTTACCACTGTACAGCTCATTCATTATACATAGTAAAGGATGTCTTCTCTCTACACCCTTTGTACCTAAAGCCCTCTCCCGTCTTAAAGATTCTCGCTGACAGCCCCACACCTCTGGAATGCCCTTCGTCTCAATACCGACTAGCACCCTCTCTATCCACCTTTAAGACCCACCTTAAAACATACCTGCTTAACGATGCATATGAGTAACTCTGTGGCTGATACTTTACACCTCATACATAAAGCTTGGCTCCTTGCAGACGCACTTACCAGAACACCTTCCTACTGTCTCTGTACATTCCTCCTACCTACCCGTTAGATTGTAAGCTCTTCGGAGCAGGGACTCCTTTTTCCTAAATGTTACTTTTATGTCTGAAGCACTTCTCCCCTTTACGTGTTATTTGTATATTTGTTATTTATATGATTGTCACGTGTATTACTGCTGTAAAGCGCTATGTACATTAATGGCGCGATATATATATATATATATATATATATATATATATAGACATTCAGACATAGGTCTATATTTACTAAGTGCAACTCCATAAGGTACTCTCTGTGCTGGAACACATCGTTTACCCCCATTCATTTCAATGGTCTGTAAAGGACCACATTTACTAAGCCTTGCTGGAAGGTGTCAAATGCAGTAGCATAAACAGTCATAATCCATTTATCATACAATAGAGAAAAATGCAAAAAAAAAAAAAAAAATGCATAGAGCAGCGTACTGCCCAAAATAATGGGAGACAGGTGGTATAAAAAGTGAAAAATGTATTGCCCAACCAGAACAAAACAGGAGGTGTGGACCCTCCTATTTTGGGCAGTGCGCTGCTCTATACATTTTTTTTGCATTTTTCTCTACTGTGCTGATCATTACCTGCAGCTGGACACGCCTTTAAGGAACTCTATTTGGCTCAAGGAGTGTGTAAGATATAAATAATATTACTTGATTGATGACAAGATTCACATTACTACAAACTTTGGTGAGTTCTCTTTGGATTTTACAAGTTATATCACTGTGTCCAATGAGGTGCGGCGAAGTCAGTTCATCATTTTTTCTGTTACCTTCAGGAGACCTGACTAAGTTGACATTATTATCCCTCACCTAGTAGTATACCCACTCCAAAAAGGAAAGCAATTGTTCTATGATATTTGTGATGGATAAATACTGAATATATTCCTGGCACTATTAGAGCACCCATTACTCTACATATTCTGGACTGTTCATTTCTCATACAAGCCTTAATATGGACAGATTGCATTTTGTTTGCTGGAACTATGGTACAGATACAAGTTGATCCTACTGCACTCTTATTATTTTCTGCTATCTGTAGAGTTGTACATTTATGTGCTGGTGCTGGCTTAGAAGTATGTCCAAGATCCCACTTCTGCCATATAATGTAGTAGGGAGAAAGTTCTCTAAAGCTGCACTATTCCGGAATAGGTATCATCACAAGACATCTTTAGAATATACTGTATGCTTTTATTATCAGAAAGTTAAGCCATACAACGTTTCTGGGAACCCCCTTCCTCAGGCAGAAGATGTCTTGTGATGAGACCTATTCCTGAATATTGCTGCTTTAGAAGACTTTCTCCCTAGAACTATGGTACACACAACTCCTCCATCTGTGATGAAGATGTGAAGCATTATTATGGAAGATGCTAAAATAAACTAGGACTGACCAGTTAACAGACCTCTGACCTGATCCTGTTGTGCCTGTTTACCTGCTACTCTGCTGTGACCTGTCCATTTGCCAGCTGCTTGTCCTGACCTCTGCCTGTCTGACCCCATCTCTGCTTCAGCTATTTGTCAGTGCCTGGTTTGGACTGTACTAATTCCAGTCACCTACCCAGACCTCTAGCTGACCTGACCACGTCTCTGGAACATCCTTATCAGTTCCTATCCTGATCTGTTGCCAGACACCTGCATCGATCACTTGCTTGTTTTACTGTACTCTTTCCTGACAGTCCCCCAAATAAATTCCACCAGAGAGTAATCAGGTAGTTGGCAAGCTAGTAAATGTTATCCGGGCACTACAACTTCAGGTGAATACACTGCAAGGCTGATTGGATCTATAATTTCTGACTCAACCATCTCCATCCCGTCCTGCTCAGGTGGCTAAAAACTACCCTGGGATCCCTCAACCAGATTCATTTTCTGAGGATCACAAACCCTTTAGAGGCTTTCTGAACCAATGTTGGTTGATATTTCACCTACAACCTTCAATCTACACAACAGATAATATGAAGATGGACCTAGTCATAAGCCTGGAATGGATATACAGCTCCGTGTTGGACAACTATAAGCGTTTCATACAAGCCATGACTGTTCTGATGATCCAAGCAGGTCTTGGGCTGCTGAAGTGGTACTGATATCCCTCTGTCAGGACTGACGTTCAGTGGTCAAATATGTGGCTGACTTCTGGCGATGAGTGTCCAATACCAACTGCAAATCAGCGCTCAGTGCTTACACTTTTGTAGAGGTCTCACTGAAGCCCTACAGGAGGAGTTGGCTACAGTCAAGTCTCCTTCTGAGCTGGATGCTTTTATGCAATTGTGCCAATTGCGTGGTCAATTAATATTGACTGCTGACTTTTGGAAAGACGTCTGGAGCGTCCGTCTTCTACAGAACTTTTACAGATGAACGTTCCAGCTCGGTTAAAGTTGGATCCAGTTCCAGTTCTCCTAGTCCCCCAGAGGACAACCCTGTGCAGCATGGAGTTGTCTGACTGTTGCTCTTTGACATCTGCAGCAAAGAACCAGCAACGACCGGCTAATTTATATTGTAGATCTCTGGGACAATATGATAACGACTGCCCTAATAAAGGATGTGCAGAACCAGCAACGTGAATGGCAGCAACCACTGATGAGACCCAAAGGTGGAAACACCTGTCTGTGAGCAGGTTTGCTGGGCATGCACTTTTATGAGCCAGGAAATGCTTTAAGAGCTTTGTTAAACTGCAGGCAAAGGCTTAAAGCGATTCAACGTTTAAATGGTGGTGTACAATGGACCAGATCTACACAACCCCTCCAGTCAAAGCTGATGACGTGAGGTTACCCAATACAGTAACTGATCTTATTTTCCTTGAAGTTAATGCCTATCCGCAAAGGTAATTAGTTGCAAACCAACGGCCGTTGCATATCTTATTAGCATAGGCTTAATGTAATGTCATTGTAGTACAATGGTGTGATAACTTCCAATAGCATTACAATAAGTATTACTCCCACCCAGACCCTGAAAACGGGGTGGTGGAGAATGAAGAAATATAGTCATTTAAAAATGCCTAGTATATTCAAATGATTGAAATGAGCATATTTGCCAGATATCTCCCCACATGTTGAACAGAGGAGTGTTTTGGGAGGTATATAAATCAGTGGGTACTCTACTAAAATATTCCTTCCTCTCCCTCGTCCACCTTTGCTTTTTTTTCAAGGTCTGGATGTGAGTAATGCCAAGTTTACGGTAGGTATGACTCAACTCAGGGGTTCTCAACTCCAGTCCTCAGGGGCCCCCAACAGGTCAGGTTTTCAGGATATCCCAGCTTCAGCACAGGTGGCTCAATCAATCCCTGCTTAAGCACAGGGGATTCAATCAGTGCTAAGTGATAATGAAAACTGAGCCTCTGATTGAGCTACCTGTGCTGAAGCAGGGGTATCCTGAAAACCTGACCTGTTGGAGAGGGCTTAAGGACTGGAGTTGAACACCAGGGGTATTTAGTCACCCATACGGTACTTGCCAACTAACTCCAGGTTCACAGTGTAGTAATGATCCGCTCCAGACATTCTTCAGCTCTTACTGAATTATATTAATGTTGTGGACATAAGAGGAAATGGGTATCCAGACCCAGGACTGGAGCATCATCACACCGTGAACCTGGAGTTCGCTGGCAGGTATGTAACTCCTACAGTGGCCTAAACCCATAAAAATGTTCTGTTTTTCAGTTATTCTCACACACCGCCGTTCCTCTGCTTCCTGGCCAGCCTGTTCTCTGGATCAGGGAAGAAACATGAGGTGGACATTTTCTATTGAAGTTTTAGAAAGAAAAATGAACCAAAAAAAAAAAACTTATTTTCTGAGATAACAAGTACCCGCTGCATGACCAAGTTGCTATGACGATCCATATTTGATGCCTGCTTTTTACAGTGAGACCAGGCAAAGGGAGGGGATCCCTGAGATCCAACTGACCAGCAAATAGTATGGAATGCCATGTGTTTATTATTCATTTATGGCATGTGTTACAAGGAAGTAATACATTGAGCGTTACCTCTCGTTTCCAAGTATGTCCTGGGCACAGAGTTAGGCCGCGCTTATAGCCCTTGCGACGGCGACGCTGATGTCACACTGCGGTCGCTGAAAAATCAAATGTAATTGACTTCCAGCGATCGCGACCAAGCCGTCGCTCCATCGCGCTGCCGCGTCGCTCCTACTATAAGCGAACGCGACGGATTCAATACATTTGTTTTGAGGCGACGTCGCATCGCCGGGACTATAAGCGCGGCCTAAAGATGACTAATATTACATGGTTACAAATACGTAGTTACATTCAGTGAGCAGGGTTATACATTAAATACAAGACATTGCGTGCACAGTTAAAGAAAATATATATTATAGGCTTATGTAACAGTTACTTAGACTGGTGGCGGCTGTGAGAGTCTCCGGTAGGTTGTTCCAGTTGTGGGGTGCACGGTAAGAGAAGGAGGAGCTGCCGGATACTTTGTTGAACCTTGGCACCATGAACAGTCTTTTGGAGTCAGATCTCAGGTGATAAGTGCTGCTTGTGGTAGGAGTGAGGAACTTGTTCAGGTAGACGGGTAGATATTTATCACTAAATATCCCTTGGGAATACATGGTGGACTTATGTGGGCTATCAGAAAATGTGAGGAAAAATACGGAAAAATGTGACTTTGAAGGGAAGAATGATACAAAGGCTAGATTAGTCTGATCAGATGCTACAAATACCTGCAGTATTTGTAGGTCTAGATATTTGTTACTCTTTTCTCACTAGTTCAGATAAAGATGTAGCAGGCATACAGTATTACGGAGGGTTATGTGTAGTGGTAGATTTGCGTATAATCTAAATAAGATCCAGCTAGGGGCCTCCAAATACTAAGATATTTTTTTTTAAATACCTCTAATATACAGTATTTGAGGGGCCCAGTAAATACAAATTGTCTATTCACGCAAAAAAATAAATTAGAATAAAATCAATAGTGGTTTGAATCTTTAGCAACAAAGGTTGAAGGTACGTTAAAAGCGATTTATACGATGTAAAGAAAAGACGGACAACAGAGACTCAGAAACATTTCCCAGAAGAACATAATGGTTCAGTTCAGGGGTCCTCCACTCCAGTCCCCAAGACCCCACAACAGGTCAGGTATTCAGATTATCACAGCTTCAGCACAGGTGGCTCAATCAGAGGCTGTCGAAGACTGAGCCACCTGTGCTGAAGCAGGGATATCCTGAAAACCTGCCCTGTTGGGGGGGTCTTGAGGACAGGAGTTGAGAACCCCTGGTTTAGTTAGCTCTTTTCTTCATATCCACCGTCCCTGTTTTGTTTATGTTCTAGGAATAGACCCCAAACAGTTTACAGTAGTTACCCTGCCCCCCACAATATTTTGTACACCTTATTTTATAGGCGCTCATCTTTATCATAGCTTCGGGCCGCACAAAGTCTTAATCCGGCCTGGTCATGTTGTGATATTCTGCACCAGAATCCTATAGAACCGTGGTGATATTGTGTTATAACACAGATCATGTTGTGTTTTCTGGAGGTACAATACATTCCAGGGAATATACTAAGGATTAAACATTCCAGTAAGGGAGAGGAGTGGCCCAAGGGTATCTGGTGCTGGAGTAATATCAAGATTTGGGGGAAATAATAAAAAATTATTTTGTTTTTCAGTTTTTTAAAAATGTATCCAATGTATCTATCATTCTTGACTGGCGCATGTTTGTGCGGTTATGTCAGTGTAATTGCTGCAGCCATGAACGATACATTTATAGCAAACATTTGTATTCACATGTGACTTGTCTACTCCAGAGAGATTGCAATGTGACCTGTCTTAGTAGTGGGAGAATTTGGTTTGAGGCAATGTGCCAGTTTCACATCACGTTGCCAATCCATCTATGTCCCTGCATCTTACAATATATTCAGGCAAGAAGCTGACGTTGTTCCCACCTTGCATGTACAGTAGTGTGTGTGTATGTGTGTGTGTGTGTGTGTATGTGTATGTATATATATATATGTGTATGTATATGTAACCCATGTCTCCCCCCCCCACCAGACACAGATGCCATATCTAGGGTGTAGTGAGGGCTGGCTACATGTAGGTTGGTGGTGCATACCTGCCGGTAACAGGAGGGCCTGAGTCTCCCGCGGTGATGTCGGGGATACAGGACCAGGCTTCTGGGGTATATGCCTCCATCTTCTCCTTAGCAACGGTGCAGCGCCTCCATCCTCTATAACTTCCCAGAATGTGGGGTAGGACCTTTATAGAGGAATGACCCTGGTCCTATGGTGAATGCTCCAGAACACACACAGAGTCTGATGTAAAACCGCAATGTCTCTTTATTGTCTCTGATCACAGCAGCAGCACACAGTAGCCACAGTTCAGATATATTGGTATTTCTCCTCTCCTTCCCTCCAGCAATGTCTCCAGACAGGACGGTCTGGATGGGGCCTCAATACCCCTGCCTCCACCTCCACCAGGGTAGGCCCTGTGGGTGAGGCTAGATCTCCTGCCCCTCACCCCCTGAGCAGGGTGAGGGCATTGGCACACCTCTATATAGTTCTGTCCTGTTCCTCTCAGTCCTACAGCACTTCAGACCGCACACTCTCCTCAGCTCCCATCTGATGCTCCCAGACTGACCAGCTACCCGCGCAGCTGTCACAGGGTCATCTCTCCTTTCTCTGGTGCAGCAGACACACTGCTATCCAGAGACTCCAAACTCTCCCAGGCCTGACAGACCAGACTCTACTCCATGCAGAACTGAACCTCCAACAGACTCTCTCAGAACTGACACTCCAACAGAACAGACTCACACACACACAGGACAGCCCACTAAATAGACTCAGCCCCGCCCCCTATGATGTCAGCAGGACCTCCCCTCTGTCTAGCCTGCACAGAGCTCAGGGGCCTGCCTCTACCACAGAGGCGGGGCTTGGTGAGGGGGAAAAACCCATGGTCACTACTGGCGCCTGCCCTTACCAGGGCTTACTCCAGTAGTAGAAGGATAAGTAGCTCGTTCTGTTTACAGGGGGCTACATATATATATATACTGTATATGTGTGTGTGTGTGTGTATGTAGCTGGGGGTAGAACAGCTTTGTAATAATGTGAAGCAGCAGTATGGCGTCGGGCATGTTATGGTTGGCATGGCCCTTCAGACTGCGTACAGGCAATCCTCGCTTTTCCCACACAATGCGTAACGCAAACCCACATCGGATAGCGGACAGTCGGAAAGCGGGACCCATGTTAACCGGCGGCGGTTTCCGTCCTATACGTGAAAACTACGGCAGATAATGAGTTTTTGGACTGCATTATGCGCCGTCGGAAAACACATCCGACAGAAACGAAACGTTGTAAAGCGAGGACTACCTGTAATGTGACGGCCATCTTGGGGTTGGCGCGGCCGGAAGGAAGAGGTCCAGAGAGACAGGATTTCCTCCACGGTACAGAGGTGACCTTGTCAGAGTATCTGGAGCCAGGGAGGAGTAAGGTGGTGTCCAGGGAGCCTGTTAAGCTACCGGACTAGGCCAAAGCCTGCCCTTAGGCCCAGGTAGTTCCCCTCACATTAGAGACGTGTGCAGGGCTGGCCCTATGATTAGGTAGCTGCCAGTAGCTAGGGAGCCCAGCGGAGCAGATCAGAATGCAGAGGGAGGCTTCCACAGCGGCCTGTGTTACCAGCCAGCATCCTGACATAAGGTGTGAGGGGCTTATTGTTGGAGACCCCGCAGCGTGGGACCCTGCTGTTATTCTTGTCTTCGCTTGGAAGTGTAGCCTGGTTGGACATTAAACCAGGAAGGTATTGTGCACCAACGCAAGGGAGAGGGTAGCGCTGCCCTCACACATACTTTGGGTGGGGTCACTTGCTGGACACTGGGTTACAGGTGCCCAAGCACCCTAGGTACTATTGGGGCTAGCTACCCCCGGACGATATTGCTGTTACCCCTGTTATTACTGTGTATTGTGTGTGATTACTATTTGAAGTAAAGGAGTTATATTATACCTGGTTGTGAGTATGTTATTGGGGTATACCGTAAAGGTATACGGACTCCTATGAGGAGCCATCCTGTTACCCAGGATCTTCATAGGTGGAGGCGCTGCACCACCGAGATATAAAGAACACACAGTCACCCCAGGCTCCCTATGAGCGGAGGATCAGGCCTTCTGTACGCCTAACAGGTAGCACCAGTACCGTACTTACCGCTGTTTACCATAGGGATAGGGGAAAGGGTGTGTATTTATAAATATATAGTGTTGCAGACCTGTCTAAGACATGCAAATGAGCACACAGTAATATTTCCATTTGCTATATGCTTTGCTGTGGAGCGTTTTTGTCACCTTTTTTTTACCCACCATAACTTAACTAAGTGTGGTGAAACCTATCCCTGCTTCATTTTGCAAAGTCAGTATAACCAACCCCACACTGAGGAGACCCATTAAGGTCGAAACAGCTGTCTGTGGGTGGGTTTACTGGCTATGCATCTTTAGCCCTGTTTCCTCCTGAACACAGAAGTTACTGATGCTGTTCTATACCTGTTGACTCGCAGGAGCCTAAGCCTCCGCCACTGGGAGCCTGGGGTGATACACTTATGTAGTCCTGATTGTTTTTTGGGCTATAGGTCTGCTCTCCTCCTGGCAGTAAAGCCTAGTAAGGGTAGGTTTGCCAGGACCAATCATGGAGTTTCTCCACACATGCAGTGCAGTGAGTCAGAGAAGGTAGTGTCATCAGCCCTTGTGTCCAATTAGAGGCACAGGGGTGGTGCTTACTGGATCTGTACTTAATGCATTGCACTTCCTGTATTTAGCCAGTCTGCCTCTACCGTGATAGAGGATGGTTTACCCAAACTAAGCTGTCAGGGCTCTGGCAGTTTGGGGCCCTCCCTTAGGGGAGCGGTGGGAAACCGTTACCTCTTATCCCACCAGGGGATAAGGGAAGAGCAAGGACCACTCTCGGTGCCCTTTGGCTGGGAGTGGATCCAGGGACATCCTGAGGGGGGACACCCTTCAACTGCTATCAACGGATGCTGCTGAATACATAGACAGAATAAAGGACACTGGGTTTTATTATACCTCCTGCCTGAGACTGAAGTCTATTAGGAGGAGGGGGATGAGATTCTTCTGCAGAGACTTCTCCCCATACACCTGGGGGCTACACGTGATGAGGCGCTGCACCTGTGAGTACAATTTGAGCAAGACCTCAGAAGTCTGTCCTGTTATTCCCCTATACCACCATGCGGGAGACCCAGGGGCCCCCTGTTACCAGCAGGTTTGCACCACACTGTGCCATGTAACCAGAGCGAGTTTCCCAGAGAGAGGCCTTATGTGAGATTCGGTGGGGGAAACAGGGTTACACTTACAAATACCGGTGCAGCGCCTCCACCTGAGAGGGATCCCAATGGAGTGGGAGGAGCCCCTCACAGGACACAATTCAATACACACCCACACAACGTATGATATAGCAGTAAGCTTCAGTGGCCAACTTAATGATCTTAACACTCTATATTGATATGTACTATGGATACAACTACCCACGCACCACCCTCCACCGTGTACCCTACACCACGTCCACAGTCTGTGTTAGGCCCTTGGGCACTCTACCTTTGTTGTGTCCACAATATAACCCCCACCCTTGTCCTGTGGTCAGCGCTGCCACTAAGTGTGTGTACTTTGGTTGGTGCACTTTAATAAAGGTACCTGCCGGGTGCTCCAGCACCCGGGCGCACAGATGTACTAGCAAGGGATCCGCTGATCCGGCAATATCCTCCGCGACATCTTGGTCTCCGCATGGGTTGCTGTCCTTTTTGAGGTGATCCCACCTTGAAGACAGTCACTTTGTCCTTCCGAATAGGTCTAGTCCCAGACCTCTCTTGTCAGGCTGCTCAGCATAGCAGCTGTGTCCCTCAACCCAATCCATACTAAAGGGGCAGGGTCCCTATCTAAGGCAGAAAAACACAAAAAGAACAGCGCACAACGCTCATAGTGTATTAAATAAAATATAATTAAAAAACACAGTGGTAGGTGAGTAATCTGCGTACATCAATGTGAGATAAAATCAGCATTCATGGGATATATGTTACCCAAACACCAACAACAGGACCGGATGAATCAGCAGGACATCATCTATTGGTCGACGGAACACCATCTGTTGGTCAGCAGGCTCCTCGTTGACATAGCCAGGCGCCTCAGATGGTGGAAATGTAGCCCGACTGTTCGTACTCACAGTTCAGTGTACTGGTAATAGTAACGTCCCAAATTGGTAAGGAAACTGCTGCAGGCTATGATCAGCCGTTCCTGATGGAGAAGTTCACGGCGCTCGTGCACGGAACACGGTACCTCCGCGCGTCTGTCGACTCGTCAGACACGTCACTGGATCGCGTCAAGGGATAGCGTCATCGTGTGGTGTATTTCGGAACATCCAGGCAGCAGATTCAAAGTCCCACGGATCAATAATTCTATTTCACCAATGGGTTAAGGGGAAACCACATTCCAACGCGTTTCAAAGCTCAAATGCTTCTTCATCAGGGAATAATGATCAAGAGTACTGGACCTATTTAAGTACCCCCCAATCTGCAGGGACTGGTCAGAGTATCAATTGTCCTCCTCCAATCACAGCCTGTGAAGGGGAACTCAAACAGGTGCAGGCTAATTGCACTCATCAAGCCGAACTTACGGCACAAAAAGTTTCATATTAAAATATACACTTATACTAAGAAATAAAAAATACATTGAAAAGTACATAAATAATTGTGTTAATCTGGAATAGAAGGAAAGGAACATGTGTTAAAACATAATTACACATGGAACCTTAAGTACAATATAAAAAAATATATAAAATATATTAAAAATATATGTATCGTCATTAAAACAAAGCAAAGGAAGGACCATCAGACTATGTCAATATAGAGCCCAAATATCTATATCTTCATTGAGACCCTTTGGATACAAGATGCCAATTTTATGAATCCAGAAGGTCTCTTGTACAGATAAATCTTAGATCCCTATCTAAGGGCCTGTCCCTGTAGGAGCCACAAACTATATAAATGAAAGGGCCTTGCTGGGGCCTGGGGGGGTCTTTGGCCAAGTTCAGGGGGCACAGACCCCTGCACACACACCTCCTTCCCCTATCCTCTCCTGGCACCGACTGACCACTTCCTCTGTCAGCGCGCAAAATGTATCTCCTGTCCCAGGAGACCTAGCCACTTGATTGGCTCCCTGGCGTCACATGGCCTATCTGCCCCTAAGCACTATGGGGCTTGTAGTCCCCACGGAGTCTACCTACATTGCCGCCGCGTGCGCATAGTACACTGCACATGCGCGCGCTTACCTGGTGTTGCCTCTAGTTCTCAGACTGTTCTGCGCATGCGCCAGCTTCGCGCATTCGCAATGCAACTTCCAAAATGGCGGCGCCCTGCATCTGATTGCCATTCCCACCCACCAACAACTCCACCCACCGCAGCGCTGGTAAGGGGGGGATATACAGAAGGACCGGGGAGCCAGCGGGGGACCCACCTTAACCCAGGCTGTGCTGAAAGCTGTGAAATGCAGCAAGCTTAAGCTTATAGGGGACCATGTTGAATGGTTTTGAAGCAAAAGGTGGCACTGTGTGCTCATTTGCTTGTCATTTCCCAGAATCCCTTGCTGCAGTGGAAGCGCTGTGTGCTGGGTGGTAATGGGAAAGGCAGGGTTGCAGACCTGTCTAAGGCTTTGGTCCCGCTGCGTCCAGTGGCGCGCGTGGCAGCGGACCACCAGCCCCTTTCCTCTAGTATTGAGGTCCCCGCTGGCTCCTTACTACTTGGCTGACTGCGTGCTGTGACACATCAGCCGGCCGATGCTGCAAGCTCCTAGTGATTTGCAGCTCTGACGTGTCACGTGGTGCAGCAGTCAGCCAATGAGGGAAGGAGGGGAGGGAAGGAGCTACGGAGGGGAGCAGGGAAGGAGCTGCAGGGGAAACGTGTGTGAGTGTGTGTGTGTGAGTGTGTGTGAGTGGTGGTGGGTGTGGACAGCACCACGGCACCACGATCTCAGACCTGCAAAGTTTTACCACGCCCCCCCCCCCCCCCACTCCCACTCCCGCCCCCCTCCTGCTCCGGCTCCCGGCTCCCTACAGACCGCATATCGCGGTCAATTGCCCGTCAGCGCGCTGCCTGTCTGCAGTGCGGGCGCGCTGACTGAGGGAACGGGGCCTTAGCCTTAGACATGCAAATGAGCACACAGTAATATTTCCATTTGCTATATGCTTTGCTGTGCAGGGTTTTTGTCACTTTTTTTACCCACCATAACTTAACTAAGTATGGTGAAACCTATCCCTGCTTCATTTTGCATATTCAGTATAACCAACCCCACACTGAGGAGACCCATTAAGGTCAAAACAGCTGTGGGTGGGTTTACTGGTTATTCATCTTAACCCAGACTGTGCTCAAAGCTGTGAAATGCAGCAAGCTTAAGCTTATAAGGGACCATGTTAAAAATGGTTTTGAAGCAAAAGCTGACACTGTGTACTCATGCTGCAGTGGAAGTGCTGTGTGCTGGGTGATAATGGTGAAAGGCGGGGTTGCCGACCTGTCTAAGACATGCAAATGAGCATACAGTAATATTTCCATTTGCTATATATATATATATATATGAACTACACTTGCCTAGACAAGTGAAAAAAGACCCCTATACAACTAGCACTCATTGCATGGATAGGTGATATATACAGATTAAAACTTAACCTTTATTGGTTGATGAAATAATATTATATATATATATATATATATATATATATATATATATATATATATATATATATATATATATATATATATATATATATATATAGTGGTGTTACAGATACACAACACTTAAGACAGCTAATAACATAGATAATTAAAACAAGTATTAAACATCCAAACCAAAACACAGTGCTCGGGGTGGTGTACAGAGGGACTAATGGGGACTGGCACCTTAAATAAATTCTAATACTAATGTAAAAGATGCCTCAGGGTGGTAAAAATATATAGGTCCAGAAAGTGTGGTGTGTATGTGTATTATAGGTAACAACCTAACACCATCCAAACCACTCCTGATAGAGTTGGCACTCAAAAAGTATTGTAAACGGGCTGCAAAAAGCACCCCACTGAGAAGTGGTAGTCTTGTTCTGATGCAAGAACAATTTTACAACCAAATATACTTAGTGCAGCATGATAGAGTAAATACTATAGGCTGAATATTGCCTGATTAATTGTATTCACGTTCTATTCAAAAGAGGTGACAATTACAAATAGTCCTTGTAAGCAACGCAGTTAAAAAGCAAGGACTATTTGTAATTCTCACCTCTTTTGAATAGAACGTGAATACAATTAATCAGGCAATATTCAGCCTATAGTATTTACTCTATCATGCTGCACTAAGTATATTTGGTTGTAAAATTGTTCTTGCATCAG